>NC_142807.1:28308092-28340592 GCF_049724085.1 Artemia sp. Qi Xiang Cuo | reverse complement strand
GTGGGCCTTTGGGGCACAGGGAGGGCCTTTGGGTGCCTGGGGGACTTTTGGGGACCAGTGGAGGGTCTTTGGGACCCCGTTGGTCCTTTGGGAGCCAGGTGGGCCTTTGAGGCCCAGGGGAGGGCCTTTGGGGGTCAGGTGGGGCAGTTGGGGGCCAGTGGAGGGCCTTTGGGACCCCGTTGGTCCTTTGGGAGCTCGATGGGCCTTTGGGGGGTCCGGGGATGGTCTTTGGGGGTCTGGGTGGGCCTTTGGGGGCACCGGTGGCCCTTTGGGAGCTTGGGGGGCCTTTGAGGGTCCGGGGGGACATTTGGAGGCCTGGGGGACATTTGGGGACCGGTGGAGGGCCTTTGGGAGCTTGGGGGGCTTTTGAGGACCGGGGGCTTCCTTCGGGGTTGGGGTAGGAGGATTGGAACCCTTTGGGGTTGGGTTAGAGGACCTCACAACACTGTTCAAATGAAACTTGTGTATTATAACGACCACACTCAAAACCTCTTCCAAAATCTCTTCAAAAATCTTCTTTTAAAATGTCTCTATCTGTTTCGCCGAAATAGTTCCATAACCTGTCTAAAACGGTTTCACCCAAATAATCCCTATACGTAAATTCAGCGTGTTCCTTTGTTATTGGCATGTCTGCGCTAACGCATTTCAAATTAATATGAAACCTTTTCGCGCGCTAAGACAATTCATCGCTAAGATGTTTCTTGCCTAATTGTTTCCATGGCCTTTGGTTATTAATATCCTTTGGAGTTCGACCAAAAGAGTTGTTCCCGAGGCAAAGACATTAATGATTTGGATCTATTCCTGGAGAAATGTTTCTAGGGCGAAAATTTTTAAAGTCTGACAGATGATGTCATTGATTGATTGATCTGTCAAGAAAGGGGAAATTAATTTGTTGTTTCTAAGGGGAATTATTCATTCACGATAGGTGAATTGAGGTCGACAGCACAGGTGTTCCAAGGTCGATGTTGTTGTTGTTGTAAGTGCACTCTCTCAGCAAATGTTAAGGTCGATGTTGTTGTTGTTGTTTTTGGCACGCTCTCAGCGAATGTCAAGGTCGATGTTGTTGTTGTTGACACATTGGAAAAAGAGGTCATTGACCCCATTAACCACGTGTTCTCCCTAATGATTCTATGCCCTTATTTGGAGTCCCGTCAGTATTCTATGCCCATATAAGGAGTCCCGTTTGGAGTCGGACCCCCTCCTCTACTGATAATACAAAAGAGAAAAAGCGAAAATATGACTGTGACGATCTACAAATGTGTTTTCCGTTTACTGGGGTTGAGTCGGAACCTAAGCCACGTGTTACTTGTAACGAAGCTCTTGCCAACAGCAGTTGAAAACCATCACTTCTTCGTAGAGATATTGAAACAAAACATCCGACGCTCAAAGATAAACCTCTTGAATATTTCACTAGAAAATTGGCAGACATCAAAAAGTGAACCTCAGGGTTGTCACCGCCATGGATTTATCCATGAAAACATGGATTTTTCAACCCCTGCCATGGATTTTGGAAACGCCATGGATTTCCATGGATTTTTTAAGAAAACATGGATTTTTTTTTCCCATAGTCTCGAAATCGCGTCGCTCAGAAAACCAATCTTTACGGTGAGCCAATATGGGTTAGCGGACGAGCCGTCTCACTGCTCTTACATCTTTGGCCACAGACGGTGCTCCAGCTGACGTGCTGAAGAAGTGCGGGAAATTCAAAAATTCTGGCATGTGATTTTTTGACCAGTGTTAACCCAACCCAAAAACAATAAATCTGCCCCTGCTTTTGCCCACACCAAGGTAATTTGGAAATGGCTGTAGACAAAGAGCTATGCTGGTTGAGTGTCGTTCTCTCGGTTAAGCTTTTTCTAGGTTTATTATGGAGAAGAGGTGCTTTGAGCCGACTTAGAGAGAACAGGAAACAGCTTGAGAGCTGGAGTAAGCTTTCAATTATTTATTTAGTATAAATTTCTCAGCTTGTTATAAACTTCTCAATTTGGTATAAGAAACTCAGTGTCAAACAGAAGTTGTAATTGGCAATATTTCCACATGTGAAGACAAGTTTTATAAATAATATGGAAGTTTTTCGGTTCATACTGACATTAAGCGAGTAACTGAAGTTTTGGAGAGTTGAGGACTGATATCTTTCGAAACGCGGATATTTCGACAATTCTGTCGAAAGTACTATTCGACGGCTTATGGAGGTCAGTGTGGGCAGCAGTTGGAGGGCGGTTTACTACAGAACGTTAGACTCATGCGAACAGTTAAACGAAAACCTCAAATCGCCGCGTCTAATTCTCCCCTTTCCTTACTTTTGCCGCAGACTGAAGCATCCTAGAAGCCCAACTGTGATTGTACACTCTATAGCTTAGACAGCTAGATGTTTCAGATACTTTTAGTTTTAGTCTTTCGGTCAAGCTTTAGAAAGAGTTTGTGGATAGCTACATTAATTCGGCCACTTACGGCTGGTTCGCCAGCCCTTCAATTGGGGAGTCAAGTTTTTTCACGAAGTCATGGTAAATCTTGACTCTTATGTTCTGCCAAATTTACTCCAAAAGATAAGTCTGTGTTCCAAAATTACGATATGGATTTACAAGGTTCGTGTCAGTGTTTATGCTCTGCTAACTTGCGTCTTTATTGTTATTTGAAATTCACGAATAAACTATTCCTAATTGGGTTTAGAATACTGGCTAAAGAATGTAGAATGCATATATATATATATATATATATATATATATATATATATATATATATATATATATATATATATATATATATATATATATATATATATATATATATATATATATATATATATATATATATATATATATATATATATATATATATATATATATATATATATATATATATATATTTTTCTTTTTTCTTGTATTTTCCAAATGTCATGCATCGATTAAGTTCTATTCAAGGCACAAGGTCAGGCAGCTCTTCATTCTTGCAAACCACAGTACTTCTATCAGCAGAGAGGGAAATCACAACAGTTTTCGATTCCCGTCACCTAACATCAGAAAGCCATTTGTCACAATGTTGCAAAACAGTCGATTCGAGACACGAATCGGTATCCCGCTCTGTCAGAACCAAAAGTAAATAACTGTAACAGAAGAATGAAAGTCGAGCGCATCCTATCAGGCTCGACCCCCTGCGTTTCTTCATGCAAACGTTTTCTTCCGGCCGGATCGCCTATCTTTTGGTACGAAAAAATCAGCCGGAAGAAAACGGACGCGACGGTCAAGCCTGATTTGAGACCAGGATTGTGCGTAGGCAGTTTCCTACTTCTTCTACGGTTATTTACTTCTGGTCAGAACCTAGCTTTACTTTTGGTTCACACAGATGTGATCTCATGGTTTTTGCATTTACTCACGAATTCTCCCTAATGACGGAATATTCTAAATTTTGTTGATTTACGAGATACGTTGAAATATTCCAGCGCATTCGAAGAATTATCACATGAAAAAAAAAATGCGAGCCGTGCTCTTCCGCGTTGCATCTATATGAATGAAGATCTATGTCATCGAAAAGCTGTACCCGCAAGTGACACGAAGCTTCGCGAGTGGCAAATTTTTTCATACCTTCGGCAACAGCGCTTGCCATGAATTTTTTCTTCGGCTGTTGTCAACCCTGGGGGAGGGCTGCCATGGATAAGCCATGGATTTTTTTTTCTTCCGCTTGCCCTGGATTTTATCTTGACCTGGTGGCAACCTTGGTGTAGCTTTGCTTCTTTATTGACTTCAAAAGAAGATAGTAAAATGGCCCTTGAAGTATCATTTCGAGTAAGTTATAGAATAGCAAGATGCAGACAAGCGCATACAATAGCAGAAAATTTAATTGGACCATGTGTGAAAGATATCACCAAATTCATTCTTGGTGAAAAGGCACCAAAGAAAATGAGCTAGTTGAGCTAGTACGGTGTCGCGTAATATTAATTACTTGGCTAATTATGTGGATAACGAACTTTTAAAAAGAAATAATTGAATTATTTTGTAATTCAACTTGAGGAATCGACGGATGTCTCAAATGCCGCAGTCTTGCATGTCTACGTTAGAAATCTTTTTACAAATATTTTTTGAGAAGATGGGCTATTTCAAAACCTTTGAAAACGTACACAACTGGAGAAGCGATTTTTGATTAGATCAATGGGTATTTTGAAAAGAATGGAATAAGCTGGTCATATTGTATGTGTATGTGTACAGATGGTGCAAAATCAATGGCAGGAAAGTTTTCAGGTTTTGTGGCACGGTTCAAGAAGATCAGCGAAACTCATTGTTGTATTCATAGACATCCTTTTGTATGTAAGCGTATTCCTGCAGTTATCTACTACTCTGAGTGATGCTGTGAAAATTGTAAACTTTATAAAATCTCTTGCTAAAAATTGCAGTCTATTCCGTACGCTTTGTGAGGATTTTGGAAGTATCCACGTTTCTTTACTACTTCACACAAAAGTTAGCTTTCCTGTGGTAAAGTTTTATCGCGTTTGTTTGAATTAAATAAAAAAAAACAAGTTTTTTTTTACAGAAAGTAAGGAACGACGTTAAGACTTAAAACGAACAGAAAGTATCCTGTATATGAAAGGGACTGTCCCCTCCTCAACGTCTCACTCTTTGTGCTAAAGTTTGACTTTCTCACAAGTCTATTTTTTTAAACAATAAAAAACTTTAGTGTAAAGAGCGAGGCGTTGAGGAGGGGACAGTCCCTTTCACTTACGGAATAATTTCTGTTCGTTTTAAGTTTTAACGTCGTTCCCTACTTTCTGTTAAAAAAAACTTGTTTTTTTTATTTAATTTTTGAACGTTTTTGAATTAATACAGGTTTTGATTTTGGCTCACCGTACATGAATAATTAAAACAAAATTTGCATATTCATTTTACTTTTATTTGGTTAAATGGCTTTCTCGAAACTTGTTTAGTTTTATTTACCAACGTTTTTATTAGTAATAAATATACGTAACTTATGAATTAACTTACGTAACGATCTTCTATATTCATATATTTTTAATACGTATATTAGGGGGCTCACCCCCTAGTCAAGACCTCGCTCTTTAAGCTAAAGTTCTGATATTGTTCTTTTTCTTGAAAAATAACCACTTACTTTCACAGGTCATTATTTAGAATAAATATCTTTTATGAAATTACTAAAAAATCTTTGTCTTAAAAGAGCGAGGTATTGACTAGGGGGCAAATCCAATAATACACGTAATATTTTTCTGTACGTTTTAAATTTTGATGTTACTCCTTATTTTCAGTTGGAAAACTTGTTTTTTTTTATATTTAATTTATGATCTTTTTTTTAAATAATGCAGGGAAATCCGACATCCCCTTCATAGCAATGTCCCTTCCCACATGAAAACTTCTTTCATGGAAAGATCTTCCCAAATCACCCCCGCCCCAACCCCCCCCCTACTACCAGAAAAAATCCCCTTTGAAAACGTCTGTATACTTCCTGATAACCAATACTATATGTTAACACTGGGTAAAGTTCAAAACTTTCAGCCCTCCTCCCGGGGACTTCTGGGGACTAAGTCATCCTAAAGGACATACTTATCATATTTCCAACCATGCTGAACAAAATGGCTATCTCAAAATTTTGATCAGGTGACTTTGGGAAAAACAAAATGAGCGTGGGAGGGGGCCTAGTTGCCCTCCATTTTTTGGCCTTTTAAAAAGGGCACTAGAACTTTTAATTTCCGTTCCAATGAGTCCTTCCACAATATTCTAGGACCACTGGGTCCATACGATCACCCCTGGGAAAAAAACAACAAAAAAAACAAATAAACACGCATCCGTGATCTTTCTCCTGGCAAAAAATGCAAAATTCCACATTTTTGTAGATAGGAGCTTAAAACCTCTACAGTAGGGTTCTCTGATACGCTGAATGTGATGGTGTGATTTTCATTAAGATTCTATAATTTTTAGAGGGTCTTTCCCCATTTTCGAAAATCAGCAAAATTTTCTCAGGCTCGTAACTTTTGATGGGTTTGACTAAACTTGATGAAATTTATATATTTGAATTCAGCATTAAAATCTGTTTCTTTTGATTTATCAATTGGTATCAAAAACCCGTTTTCTAGAGTTTCGGTTACCATTGAGCCAGGTCGCTCCAAAATCTTAGATTTTGTCAATTTTACCCGATGTATCTGACAGAGGATGTTGATAAAAAAAAGTTATTCACTCTAAGACTTAGATTTTGTCAATTATGTTCGATGTATCTGACAAAAGATGTTGAGAAAAAAAATTATTCACTCTGACACACAGATTTTGTCAATTTTATCCGACATGGCAATTTTAACTGACATATCCGAAAAATGATGTTGATAATGCATTTATTCACTCTGGTACTTAGATTTTGTCACTTTTATCCAATATATTCGACAAAGGATGCTGATAAAGCATTTATTCAGTCTGATTCTTAGATTTTTGTCAATTATATTCGATGTATCTGACAATAGATGTTGATATAAAAAATTTATTCACTCTGACGCTTAGATTTTTTCAATTTTATCCCATGTATTCGAGAAAGGGTTGTTGATATAGAATTTAATCAATCCGATACTTAGATTTTGTAAATTTTATCCCATGTATTCAAGAAAGGGTTGTTGATATAGAATTTAATCAATCTGATACTAGATCTTATCAATTTTATCCGATATACCCGACAAATGATGTTGATAATGCATTTAGAGGATGCTGATAAAGCATTTATTCGCCCTGATACTTAGATTTTATCAATTTTATACCATGTATCCGAGAAAGGGATGTTGATATAGAATTTAATCACTCTGATAGTTAGATTTTATTTGAGATATCCGACAAAGGATGCTGATAAAGCATTTAATCACTCTGATACTTAGATTTTGTCAATTTTATCCGTCATATCCGACAAATGATGTTGATAATGCATTTATTCACTCTGTTACTTAGATTTTGTCAATTTTCTCCAGCATATCCGACAAAGGATGCACATTTTGAATCTGTTCCATAAAATAGTTCACCATGTTCTCTCTTGATATTGTAGTTATTGTCTTCTCTTAGTTTGTAATCAGTAGAATAACCATTATTCATTTTGAGTCATACACAATTTTTACTAGTGTGTCATCGACAGGCTCAATATGCTTTTCGTCTTTGGTATTATTTGGTTCATTGCCTGTTTGATCAATGACAGTAACGTTTGCTGGTACTTTGTTTTTCATCGATTCATCTTTATATTCCATAGTAATATTTTCTACCAATGCCCTTTTTTCTGGCAATTTCACTGTCTATTATCACATTATTTTTACACATGTAACAGTTTCGGCACGTAGACAAGATATGGTTTATGATATTAGTAAAAGAGTAGGCATTTCTTTTTTTGATCTTCCGATGAATTTCTATTACCCGAAAGCTGACGATAGGATGTATCAGCAGGTAATGTGTTACCTGCAACAGAAGCAAGGAGTTGTCATCTATCATCAACGATTATTTTTATGTTGGCATTCTATTTGAGTGCAATCATCTCTGGAGATCTCAATCTTGCATACCCACCAACATAAGAGTTGAATTTTTTCGATACTCCAAAGATATTTAATTCCTTACTGTCATGACAGTGCATGCATACATTTCCAATAGTGCTACCACTTGTACTTGTTTCATAGTTTAAATACTTCTCCTTGTCTGCATTCAATGCTACAATAACATTGTCATGTGAACACACTTTATTAAAATGCTCCATCTTCACTTTTTTTTTAAAGATATGACTTATGTGTTTATCGTTCCACAGCATAGAAAAATAAGGATTTAATACATGCAATAAACTAGATAGTGTCAATAACCCACCATAAAGTACCAGTGGGAAAGCCGCATCGTGTCTCTGATCAAGCATAGAGTACAATTGTTAGAGCCGTAAGCATATTTTATGTCATTTTAACATACGTAAAAAAAAAGTTGAATAATTTCGAAGTCCAAAAAATTTTTTAGTCCAATAAAAAAAAATTGCTACTACAAACATTATTTTTCTCATATTAAAGGTCATGACTAACATGTCTATACCATTCTCATTTTGAGTTTGGAAAATATTAAATGCGATTTTTTTTTGTTTTAAGTATGTTTCATCTCATTCGAAGACATGTACAAAAAGTTGAAAAAATATCATGTTGAAAAATAATAAAAAAAAGTTAAACAAAATTCAAAAAAATTCTAAAAAAATTAAAAAAAAATGGGGAGAGGGGCCAAAAAGTTGGAGGGGTGGGGGGCGCCCTTCGAGTTTGAGGATAGGGGACCTTTGGGGGGTTGATGTCTCTGCTGGTTAGGGTCGTTGGTGCTTATGATCCTTAATGGTTCGTACTCACATACACCTTACTACTTGATTTGCAAGGATTTCTAAGGTTTGTTCTGAATTTCATTATTAAAATCCTTTTCTTGCCATCTACATCTCTCTTAGTATCAACTTTTTAGTATACTATAGCGTTAAACTCTATTTCAAATTGACAACACTGTTCAAACGCCACTTGTGTATTATACAGAACACATCAAAGAAGTAAAGCTAGGTCAAGTCATAAGACCATTTTATCATCGTTAAACATTTCCATAGATTGATATTGTTCCAAATTTATAATAAATAAGCTATGATTTAACATGCTCTTCGAGGTTACCTTAACTGCTAATTGGTTTAAACCTTTTTTCTTCACCATCATATGATCCAATTCGCAAATGTTATCTAGCTCTGTTTTTTCCCTATTATTAAAATAAGATCGTTCGTACAGTCCAATTCGCGAATCCCTTATCCCTTTTTGCAAATATAGTTAGCTTTTACGTAAGGTGATTTAACAGCATATGTCAATCAAACAATTCTGAGTGTAGTCTACTATTCTTTAATTAGCAGCATCGTATATTTTGTTTAAATACTTATTTTTTCATTTTCCAGATTCAAGATTTTTATTTAACACAAATGAATAGACAAGCTGAAGTATATAAAACGAGCCAACATTGAGCTACGATCGCAATGAATGGTACTTGTTATCATAAAAAAATGTCAATTGCCAAAAAAAAGAAAAAAAAGAAAACATGTTATGATGAAAGTGTCGCAAAAACCCGTCTGGTTGCGTTATACAATCACAATTATACTTCCAAAACCTGTTTGTTCACTTTATAAGTATATAATATAAAAGGTTTGCTCGCTTTTTACAATGTTCACGTCAAACTGCGCTGTGTATTCTTGTGTAATTACATATGTAATTAGGACTGTGTATATGGACACTACTGATTGGCAAGACACTCCCGTAAAATTAAAGGTCTTTTGCAATGTTAAGTTCCCGTCAAGCCCTTAAATATAATTTACCTTCCATACATTCCAAAAATCATTACTAGTTTAAAAAAAGTTTGCCTGTAAAATAATTTCTACTTTGTCTTTACAAACGATTTTTAAATAATGAATTTCCTCAATTCTGATAAGGATTTAACACCAGCTACTTGCCAGCGTGAGGTTTCTCAAATATCTTTTTAGTGTAGCAATTTTTATGTTGATAGAACCCGTTAAAATTCAGAAAAAACGCCTATAACAACACAAAGGCGACATAACTAAAGCTTTAAATTCTAATAGTACAAATATTTCCTTTGATTCTGCTTTAAGCAGTCACATATATGATAACCCTAGTCATAAAATGCTTTTTGAAGAAACTTGCCTTATTAGCAATGATTTATGCATAAAACAGGTTGTTCGAGAGGCAATTGAAATTAAAATCAAAATAGATAGTAATATTTCTTTAAATAGAGATTTGGGGGAATATCCGCTTAATACCCTGTACACAAATTTAATTTAAAATTATTTAACTAATTATATTAAAAAACCAGTAAATAATTTCACTCAACCTGTTACGAATAGACCATCTAGGATGGCTGCCAAGAAGGCGAGATTAGCTTTAAAAACTTGTCTGTAAGTATTTTAATTCCATTTGAATGAATTGTTCTCTGTCCACTTCGTTTGGAGTACCAGTCCTGGTTGAACTTCCTTGAAGTAATGATATTAGGACTGTTTTAAAACATTAAAAAAAAAAAATTTCAGTTTTAATAATTGAATTTTAATGTAAGTTTCTTTTATATTGTTGTTTATTCTCTTCGTTTGTTTTGCTGAGGACGGCCCTTGGTTATAGGGTCGAAATATTCATTTAAAGTTGCGTTCCACTGTCTTGTGTAAAAATTTCCCTGTTGTTTCTACTTATTGTTTTTGCAGATAGGAGCTTGGAACTTCTATAGCAGGATTCTCTGATACGCTGAATCTGATGGTGTGATTTTTACTAGAGTTCTATGACTTTTAGGGGTTGTTTCCCCCTTTTTTTGAAAATAAGGCAAATTTTCTCAGGCGCGTAACTTTTGCTGGGTAAGATTAAACTTCGGTTACTATTTCGGTTACTATTGTTTCAGTTACTATTGAGCCGGGTCGCTCCTTACTTACAGTTCGTTACCATGAACTGTTTGATTAAATAAACACAGCGTAATTTTGAGTGGTGCATAATACACAAGTACCGAAATTCCTTCCCCTACAGAAAATAGAAAAAACGAAACTCAAATAAAATGCACAAATTTGGAAAGCCTTGTTTTCCACAGGGGGGGGGGGTATATTCCATGTAGGGTATTTTCATGGGGGCTATTTTCCGATGGGGGGGGCAGTTTCCGTGGGGGTATTTTCAGTAGAGAGGTATGTAAACCCCGGGGGAGGGGAGGGGGTAAACACATATAACCCTCTCATTTGTTTGAAACTACCCTTGCCTCTTTGATAAAGCTATAAAAGTCCTCTTCCTCTTTACTAACTTATATAGCCTACATATGGGGCCAGATTTCCTATTAAGGTTTACATTTTAAAACTAAATACAGAGATAAATTGGATATATCTGGTTAAAAGCAATGAAGTTGAAGTAGATACTGTGCTGTAATGAAGAAAAATCAGAAACAAATACATTCTTCCCATCGAAATAACTTAGTAAAAAAAGAAAAACTTGAAGTTATAGTTATGTAAGTAATAGATTAATATTTAAGTAGTGTTTCTTATTTTAACAGTATATAATTCATATTGGAATCAATTGTATTTTTTTTCATTTCAATTAGAACACATAAGTTCTACTACTCGCCACCACGGAATCTGAGTATTACCAATATTAATGCTCGTGACCCTTTTTGGGTCGCAACCAATTGTTTGTGAACCACTTCTCTCATACAAAATGAAATAAAAAGTAGATTTTCGTAATGTCTCGAGTGTAACAGGGCCGATTTACTAATGTGTACTTTAAACATTATGATATCCATTTTCTTATTTTTTTTCTTCTGAAACCAAAATCTATAATTCTGAAATTAGCCTGATCAAACACATTCGATGATACCCTCCGTTTTTTATATGTATGGTCCAGATATATATAAGTAATCATTCTTTCGCCATCCACATTATAGTATTATATTCCACCTAGGGTCCTAATTCCAATAAATAATTACCCACTTTTAAATATCATTTCAGTTTCTTCTGTTCCAGATGCAAGAAACCGAATACTTATTTTGAATCAAACAGTTCATGGTAACGAACTGTAAGTAAGGAGCGACCCAAAAGTAACCGAAATAGTAAGGGCTCAAAAGTAACCGAAATATTAACCAATAGATACATAAACAGAATTTAATTTCTATACTGATTTCAAATATATCAGTTTAATCAATTTTAGTCTTTCAGAGGCAACGCTGTAGCGTTGCCTATAGTAAAGGCCATATGGCTCCAATATTTTATTATTTTTTTTTTTTTCCAAGAGGCACTTCACACGGAAGGGGTCGTCGTAGAAGGGTTTTGAGCTATGCTCTGGGGAAATATGAGGTTTTATAGAAGGTGCTGTCGTAGAAACTTCAAAAAAGGCTCATTCAAATGGAAATTCAATGGGCTAGTACCCTTTTTACTAGCCGAGGAGGGCAAACAGCCCACCCACGCCCATCATTTGCCCGAACACCGCCACTCAATATATTAAGAGAGCTATTTTGTTAAGTGTAGCCATTATCCTGACAGACGACATGTTTTTGAGGAGGATATTCCCCCACAACCCTCGAGGCAAGAGGTTTAAGTTATGCCCTGGGGGCATATAGGGTTTTTATAGTAGGCGTTGTAGTAGAAACTTCAAAAAAAAACTCGTTTGATTGGAAATCCAAAGGGATAGTGCTCTTTTTAATAGTCGAAAGTGATTGGAGGAAAAAATAGCCCTCCCCCTTGCCCATCATTCCCCCAAACACATCCAATCAAAATTTTGAGATAGCCATTTTGTTCAACGTAGTTGATTTACAGATAGAAAATATGTTTTTGGAGGAGGACAATCCCCCAAAACACTCAGGGCAAGGGTTTTAAGTTATGCCCTGGGGGCATATAAGGTTTTTATAGTAGGCGTTGTCGTAGAAACTTCAAAAAGGCTAATTCAATTAGAAATTTAAAGTGCTAGTGCCCTTTTTAATAGTCGAAAGTGATTGGAGGGCAACTAACCCCCCACGCCCATCATTCCCCCAAACACATCCAATCAAAATATTGAGATAGCCATTTTGTTCAGCGTAGTTATTTTTCAGATAAAAATATGTTTTTGAGGAGGACACTCACCCCATAACCCTCAGGGCAAGGGTTTTAAGTTATGCCCTGGGGCATATAGGGTTTTTACATAAGGAAGTGTCGTAGAAACTTGAAAGAAGGCTCATTCGATTGGAAATTCAAAGGGCTAGTGCCCTTTCTATTAGTCGAAACTGGTTGGAGGGCACATAACCCCCTTCTCATGCCCGCCTTTCCGACAAACACATCCAATTAAAATTTTGAGATAACCATTTTATGAAACATAGTTTTAAGTTCTGAAAATTAGGTCTTTGAAGATGACAACTCCTCAACAGCCCTCAGGGCAAGGGTTGTAAGTTATGCCTTGGGGGCATATAAGGTTTTGCATAGACAGCATTGTCGTATAAACTTCAGAGAGGGCTCATTTGATTGGAAATTGAAAGTTCTAGTTCACTTTTTAAGCGTTAAAAGATATTGGATGGTAACCAGCTCCCCCCCTCCCCCTCAAAACCTATTTTCCCAAATGCATCCAATAAAAATTTTAAGATAGCTATTTTGTTAAAAATAGTTAAAAGAAAATATAACAAAAAATCCAGTGTTGACACAACCCACCAGGGCCCGGGGCCGGGCGTTTTAAGTTATGCCCTGGATCATATATGGGTCTTATGGAATGGATACTTGTACTAACTTCAAAGAGGGAACGCCCTTCTTTCCTCAAACCCATCCGATAAGAACTTTGAGATAGCTTTTTTTAAATAGTTCAAAGACCATATAACGAAAACTCAGGGGTCAGCACAGCCCCCAGGGCCCGAGGGCAGGAGTCGTAAGTTATGCCCTTAGGGAATAAATGGTTCTTATTGAAGGGATGCTCGAAAAAAATTCAGTGAGGGCTCATTCGATTGGAAATTAAAAGTTCTAGTTAAGTTTTTTGAGTCAAAAGATGTTGGAGGGCAACTAGCCCCCCACGCCCGTTTTCCCCAAAGACATCCAATAAAAATTTTGAGATATGAATTAAGCTAGAAATTTCTCAAAAGTCAGATAACAAAAACTCAGTTGTCGTCACAACCCCCAGGGCCCGGGGGCAGGTGTTTTAAGTTATGCCCTGGGGCATATATTGTTCTGATGAAATGGATGCTCGTATAAACTTCAGAGAGGGCTCATTTGATTGGATATTGAAAATTCGAGCACATTCTTATGAAAGGGATGCTCGTATAAACTTCATAGAGGGCTCATTTGATTTGATATTGAAAGTTCTAGTTCATATTTTAAGATTAAAGAGTGTTAACCTAGCCCCCCCCCCCGCTCTTTTTCCCCAAACCTGTCCACAACAAATTTTGAGATAGCTAGTGTTTTGAAATTTGTTCAAAAATTAGATAACAAAAACGCCTCCCAGAGCCCGGGGGATAGGCATTGTAAGTGTTGTCCTGGGGGCGCATTTCGTTCTTATGAAAAGGGATGCTCGTATAATCTTCAGAGGGGGCTTGTTTGATTGGAAATTGAAAGTTATAATTCAATTTTTAAGAGTCAAAAGATATCCAAGGGCAACTAGCCCCCCCCCACTACACACACACACCCTTTTTTACCCAGAATTTTTATAATACCCATTAAAATTTTTATAATACCCATTTCATTAAAAATAGTTCAAAGTTCAGATAAGAAAAATTCCTATGCCGACAGAACCCGTCAGGGCCCGGAGGCAGGTGTTATAAGTAATGCTCTAGGGGCATATATAGTTCTTATGGAAGGGATGCTCTTATAAACTTCGGAGAGGGCTCATTTGATTGGAAATTGAAAGTTTTTGTTTACTTTTTAAGAGACAAAAGGGATCGGAGGGTAACTAGCCCCCCCCCCCTCCCTCCTCCACGTCCTAAATGCATCAGATAAAAATTTTGAGATGGAGATTTGGTTAAAAATAGTTCAAAGTTCTGATAACAAAAAAATCCAGTGTTGACACAGCCCCCCAGGGCCCGGGGGTAGGCGTTGTAAGTTATGCTCAGGGGGTATATATGGTTGTTATGGAAGGGATACTCGTATAAACTTCCTAGAGGGTTCGTTTGATTGGAAATTGAAAGCTGTAATTCACTTTTTAAGAGTCAAAAGTGATTGGAGGGCAGCTAGCCTTCCCCAACACTCCATTTATTTTTCTCTTAGAGGCACTTCATATGGAAGGGGTCGTCATATAAACTTCAAAGGGGGCTCATTCGATTGGAAATTGAGAGTTCTAGTGCCCTTTTTAACAGTCAAAAGGGATCAGAGGGCAACTGGCCTCCCCAATTTGAGGTAGCAATTTTGTTAAAATAAATAGTTCAAACATCATATAATAAAAACTCCTTTACGTATGGAATTTTCATTAAAAATAGTTCAAAGATCAGATAAGGAAACTCCTTTGTCGACAAAACCCTCAGGGCTGGGGCAGGGGTTGTAAGTATTGCTCTGGGGGCATATATGGTTCTTATGGAAGGTATGCTCGTATAAACTTCAGAGAGGGTTTATTTGAATGGAAATTATAAGCTGTAGTTTATTTTATCAGAGTGAAATAGATCGGAGGGCAACTAGCCCTTCCCACCCTCCACGCCTTTGGGTGTATCGGATGAACAAACCCAAAAGATTAAAATTTCAGGAGACCATTTTATTAAAATAGTTCAACCATCAGATATTAAGACTCCATGGTCGACACAACCCCCCAGGGCCCAGGGACAGGCGTTGTAAGTTATACTCTGGGGATAAATATAGTACTTACAGTAAGGATACTCGTATAAACTTCAGAGAGGGCTCATTTGATTGAAAACACATAGTTCTAGTTTACTATTAAAGATTCATAAGAGACCGAAGATTAATCTAGTTCCCCCACGCCCTTTTTCCCTAAGCCCATCGGATAAAAATTTTGAGATAGCAATTTTATTAAAAATAGTTCAAACATCAGATAATAAAAAGTCCAAGGTTGACACAAACCCATTTTTTCACTTTGATATTGTTACTTTGATATCAATTTTGATACTTTGATGAATATTTGATTTTTTTAAAGTTTCATTTTGAAATAAGGAATTTTTAAGAACTTGAAATTTTTCACAATCAAAAACCAACAAAAATTATTTAAAAAAACTCCGAAAAAATAAGTTTTTCAAGGAGAAGTAAAGGCCATTTTAAACTTAAGCTCAGCAGATACAAATACCTTTTAAATTCAAACTCAAAACGACCAGAAATTACTAATAAAGAATAAATGAAACCCAAAACGAACAGAAATTAAACAAACAATCATAGCAAAAACATACAAGTAATGATATAAATGAATAGATAGATCTTAAAGCAAGTAATGCTTAGATTGAATATGGACATCAAGCTTAAGACGAAAAAAATATTTTCCTATTGAAGTACAAATGAAACTTCAAACGAACAGAAATTAAATAAACAATCAATGCAAACAAACATACAATAGATATTAATGTAAATTTGAATAAATAAATGAATAAATGAATAAATAAATGAATAAATAAAAACATGCAACAAATAATAATAAAAATGAATAAATAGATCTTAAAGCGAGTAATGCTTAGATTGAATATGAAAATCAAGTTTAAAACGAAAATAAATATTTTCCTATTGAAGCATAAATGAAACTAAAAACGAGCAGAAACTAAATATACAATCAATGCAAACAAACATACTATAAATATTAATATAAATTAATAAATAAATCTTAAAACGAGTGAAACTTAAATTGAATATGCAAATCAAGCTTGAAACGAACAAAAATCACTACAAACAAGAGTTAGGGTATGACCTACTTCTCTCACTGTAAAAGTCTAAAACCTACTGCGTCATTGGCGCTTTATTGAAACCTATATGCGTCTTGAACAGTCTTGGAAAGTATAAAGAACATCAAATTGAATATTTGATGTATAATGATATTAATCGTTGAAAGATTCATCATTTCAAGAATTTATTTCACTGTAATTGTATTTTTATTTTCAATGCTGTAAGAACTGGAAAAGAAAATACTTGTAATAAAATCCGTTTTCAGTTAATTGCCAATGAGGCAGTAGGCGTATTTTCGACGTAACACCTTTAAATTTGGTGTGGTTTTCTTAGACCACACTGCCGTTCTAAGACAAACAAATAAACTTTCAAATGGGGATAAATCCATTTATTTAGACAGTGAAAAAACAGGTACAAAAGTCCAGATATTTCGGTCGCTGTATATGTGACCGAAATATCTGGACTTTTGTAGCTGTTTTTTCACTGTCTAAATAAATGGATTTATCCCCATTTGAAAGTTTATTTGTTCGAGGCAGTAGGCTTTTGGTTTTTATTTACAGTTAGGAAAAGAGGCAATATCCAAACACTCGTTTGCAGGGAAACTATAATCGTCTTTAACAACTTTAGAAAGAGCTTATAAATTAAACTGAATACTTGATGTATACTAATATTAATTGCTGAAAGCTCATCAGTTCAAAATGTTACTATGATTTTAATGTTAATTTCAGTATTAAGTACAAAAGAAAATATTTGTAATAAAATTGGTGTTCAGTAAAGCACCAATGACGCAGTAGGTTTTAGTCTTTTACAGTGAGAGAAGGAGGTCATACCCAAACTCTTGGTTGTGGTGATTTTTGTTCGTTTCAAGCTTGATTTGCATATTCAATTTAAGTTTCACTCGTTTTAAGATTTATTTATTAATTTAAATTAATATCTCTTGTATGTTTGTTTACATTGATTGTTTATTTAATTTCTGATCGTTTTAAGTTTCATTTATACTTCAATAGGAAAATATTTATTTTCGTTTTAAGCTTGATTTTCATATTCAATCTAAGCATTACTTGCTTTAAGATCTATTTATTCATTTATATTATTACTTGTTGTATGTTTTTGCTATGATTGTTTATCTAATTTCTGTTCGTTTTGGGTTTCATTTATTCTTTAATATTAATTCCTGGTCGTTTTGAGTTTGAATTTTAAAAGGTATTTGTATCTAATGAGCTTAAGTTTAAAATGGCCTTTACTTTTCTTCGAAAAACTTATTTTTCGGAAAGTTTTTTAAATTAATACCCATCAAAAGTTATGAGCCTCAGAAAATTTGCCTTATTTTCGAAAAAAGGGGGAGATACCCTTTTTAAGTCATTGAATCAGAGTGAAAACTACACCGTCAGATTCAGCGTATTAGATAACCTTCCTATAGAGGTTTCAAGCTCCTATCTGAAAAAACGTGGAATTTTGTAGTTTTGCCAGAAGAAAAATCACAGATGCGTGTTTATTTGTTTTTTGTTTTTTTTTTCCAGGGGTGGTCATATCGACCCAGTAGTCCTAGAACATTGCGAGAGGGTTCATTCAAACATAAATTAAAACTTTTAGTGCCCTTTTTAAGTGACCCAAATATTGGAGGGCAACTTAGACCCCTCCCACGCTCATTTTTATCCCAAAGTCCCCGAGTCAAGATTTTGAGATAGCCATTTTGTTCAGCAAAGTCAAAAAATCTAGCAACTATGTCTTTGGTGAATTAATCCCCCAGAGTCCCCGGGGGTAGGGCTGCAAGTTATAAACTTTGCCCATTGTTTAAATATAGTATTGGTTATTGGGAAGTATACAGATATTCTCAGGGGGATTTTCGCGGGAGGAGATTACGTGAGAAGATCTCTCCATGAACGAATCTTTCATTGGGGAAGACAATTTTTCCATGAATGGGGTGCCGAATTTCTCAGCATTATTTAAAAAACGATCAGAAACTAAATAAAAAACGAGTTGTTTCAACTGAAAGTAAGGAACAACATTAAACCTTAAAACGAACAAAAATTATTACGTATATGAGGGGGTTCGCCCTCTCGTCAATACCTTTCTGTTTACGCTAAGGATGTTTTTTAAGTACTTTGATAAACGCTATTTATTCTAGTTAAACCCTTTGTGATTCAGGGATAATTCTTAAAGAATTGGAACAAAATTCAAACGAGGAACAAAATTCAAAATTCAGAGTGAGGTATTGGCGAGGTTTTAATTGAGGTTCTAAATGGGGTTTTAATTATTCATTAACGGTGGGCCAGAATCAAAAACCTGCATTTATTCAAAAGGGTTTAGAAATTAAATAAAAGGACAAGTTTTTTTTTAACTGAAAGTAAGGAGCGACATTAAAACTTAAAACGAACAGAAATTGTACCGCATATGAAAGAGGATGTCCTCCCCTCAACGCCTCGCTCTTTACGCTGAAATTTTTACTGTTTTAAAAAGTAGAGTTGTGAAAAAGAGTAGAACTATAGCGTAAAAAGCGAGGCGTTGAGGAGGAGACATCCCCGTTCATATACGATATAATTTCTGTTCGTTTTAATTTTTAATGTCGCTCCTTACTTTCAATTAAAAAAGACTTGTTTTTTTATTTAATCTTTAAAGGATTCAGCCGCCTTTTGTTGAGCCAGGATTATCGAGCAGTCAAAGCATATTTTAAGCATATACCAATAGCGACTTCTTTTTCCGAACATGACACACATTTCATACCACGCGTATAGACCCTGAGCACATACGTCAGAACCTTAGCTCAGTTGCCATAACTTCATCGTGATATGTACATCAGAAACAATTGTCATTGCCCGTGCGCGAAGGCGGGGTATGAATCTTGTGTGATTTATTAAATAAAAAAAACAAGTTTTTTTAACTGAAAGTAACGAGTAACATTAAAACGAACAGAAATTATACCGTATATGAAAGGGGCTATCCCCACCTCAGCACTTCGCTATTTGCACACAAGTGTTTTTTTATCTTAAAAAATAAAGTTGCATTTACGAGTCAATCTGCATCTTCAATAGTGATGAGGTGTGGCAGGGCCCGCCCCTGTTATCTCCAGACGCCTTTAGGGGCGGGGGCAATGTGCATGTCACTCCTTACCTTCAGTTAAAAAAACTTGTTTTTTTTATTTAATTTCTGATCTTTTTTTAGTTAATGCAGCTTTTATTTGCATAAAAATTTTACTTTTCTTTTGCTAAATGGATGTCTTTACAAATTAACTTACGTAACTAACTTCTATATTCGTATATTTTTCTTCTGGCAAAAAATACAAAGTTGCAGATTTTTGCAGATATGAGCTTGAAACCTATGTAATAGGGTTTTCTGACACGCTGAATCTGACGGTGTGATTTTCATCTAAATTCTTTCACTTGTAGGGGATGTTTCCCCCCTCTTTAAAAAATCGAGTAAATTTTCTCAGGCTCGTAGCCTTTGATGAGTAATACTAAACTTAATAAAATTTATATATTTAGGATCAGTATTATAAACACATTCTTTTGATACATTTATTGACATCAAAATTTCGTTTTTATAAGTTTTGATTACTATTGAGCCGTATCGCTTGTTTTTTATTGTTTTTTTTATTACGTATATGTTATTACTTATATGAGGGGGTTCTCCCCTTAGTCAATACAACGCTCTTTACTTTAAAAGTTAAAAAAAAATTTGATTCACAAACCCCTGAATCACAAAGGTCGTTAAATTAGAATAGATAGCTCTTTTGAAAGCACTAAAAAAAATGTAGCGGAAAGAGCGAGGTATTGACTTGGGGAAGAACCCCCTCACATACGTTATAATTTCTGTTCGTTTTAAGTTCTAATATTCCTTCTTACAGTTCAGTTGAAAAAACTTGTTTTTTTTTATTTAACTTCTGATCGTTTCTTAAATAATGCTTGGAAATCCGGCGCCCCCTTCATAGAAATGTCCCTTACCCCAAAGAAACATCCTCCACGGAAATATTCTCCAGAGTCATCCCCTCCTCTAGCCCCCCCCCTCCAGAAAAAATCCTTCCTGAAAATGGTTGTATACTTCCCAATAACCAATAAATAATGCTGGCAGGTCCGGCGCCCCCTTCATGGCAATTTCCCTTCCCCCATGAAAACTTCCTTCATGGAAAGATCCTTCCATATAGTCCCCGACCCTCTCCTTCCCCCACCTACCAGAAAAAATATCCTCTGAAAAAGTCTGTATACTTCCCAATAACCAAAACTATATGTTAACATTGAGTAAAGTTCATAACTTTCAGCCCTCCCCCTGGGGACTTTGGGGGATCAAGTCATCCTAAGACATTTTTATCATATTTTCGACCATGCTGAACAAAATGGCTATCTCAAAAGTTTGATCGGGTGACTTTGGGAAAAAAATGAGCGTGGGAGGGGGCCTAGTTGCCCTCCATTTTTTTTTGTCACTGAAAAAGGGCACTAGAACTTTTAATTTCCGTTCCAATGAGCCCTCCCACGATATTCTAGGACCACTGGGTCGATACGATCACCCCTGGGGAAAAAAACAAACAAAAAAAAAAATAAAAAAATAAATAAACACGCATCCATGATCTTTCTTCTGGCAAAAAATACAAAAGTCCACATTTTTGTAGATAGGATCTTGAAACCTCTACAGTAGGGTTCTCTGATACGCTGAATATGCTGGTGTGATTTTCATTAAGGTTCTATAACTTTTAGGGGGTCTTTCCTTCCTTTTTTGAAAATCAG
Organism: Artemia sp. Qi Xiang Cuo; assembly: GCF_049724085.1. Classification (NCBI taxonomy): domain Eukaryota; kingdom Metazoa; phylum Arthropoda; class Branchiopoda; order Anostraca; family Artemiidae; genus Artemia; species Artemia sp. Qi Xiang Cuo. Next base: position 28,319,581 of record NC_142807.1, on the reverse strand, counting down.
CCAAATTTTCTCAGGCGCGTAACTTTTGATGGGTAGCTCTAAACTTGATGAAAATTATATATTTGAAATCAGCATTAAAATCTGATTCTTTTGATACATCTATTGGTATCAAAAACCCGTTTTCTAGAGTTTCGGTTACTATTGAGCCGGGTCGCTCCTTACTTACAGGTCGTTACCACGAACTGTTTGAAAATCTGTGTCACATATTTTTAATGGAGAGTATAGTTTTTATCGCTACAGTATATTCTCTTTACTGTGAGTCAAAGGTTCTTGGTCAATGGGTACAAATAACCCAATTTTCACTTTTAAAGAGCCTTAGGATGCACAATCAAACGTTTATTTACAATAAATTATCGGAAGTATTAGGCAAGTCTATAAAACAAACGGTGCTCAGAATTCGATGAAATGAAAAAATTATCCAAAAAATGGTCTTCCATAGCCATAAGGGCGGTACCCGTAGCCGCCATAACCACCATAAGGACGATATCCATAGCCACCATATCTGCGAAATCCATATCCTCCAAATCCTCGTCGGAATCCTAAAAGTATTCAAGGTACGGGTATAAAATCTGTGATAGTATATACACAAGCAATATGTATAACAGTAAAGTATTGGTACACATCAATAAATTAAGGGGAAAAATTTGTTCCAAAATATTTGGAAGAAACGAAATATCAAAAAGCACTTTGGTTTACAATATTTGAAATACGAAACACTTATAACTACATACCCCTTATAACTAAACACTCTTTTTAACTCGGTATATATAATAAGCTAACGGGTTAACAAATCAATTATTCCTTTGGGTTTTTATTTTATCTTTTTTTTTTTTTTTTTTTTTTTGTTTTTTTTTTTTTTTTTTAAATGTACATTTCTAAATATAAGTGAATTTGACTAATGTAATTCAAAATGTTGATAAATGAAAAAAATCTTTATATTTGAGTTTAAAACCTAATCTACAAATCTAAGCGTAATAATTTGTTCAATTCGTTTTCTCCTAGTTAATTTGGGTATCAAGTTTCATTTCTGTTTTGTTTGTTTATTCTGTTTTCGAAAGGCGTAATATCTTGTTTTCTTGGCCATAAGAATAGTTGGTAAATGAAACTTTTTCATGCTAAAGTCACTTTTGCTTGATCCTACATCTGTAATAAAAACAAAGAGTTCTTAATTAAAGTAAAAAACAAACGAATCTCAGTTTTTTTTTTCATCTTTTACAAAAGCGATGAATCTTACTTAGTTACTTAGGTCTTCCCACGCCGGCTGGCGCATAAGGCGACAACGGTGCCTCTCCATGACGATCTCTCTTGTGCTTTTGACCAAAGTTCTTCGAGCGACAATCTCAAAAGCGCAGCATTCTTCTCAAGGCATTTTTCCAGTGTTGTCTTCTGTCACCCACGACTTCTGATGCCAGAAGGAACCCAACACCATACATCGTGGGGTAGGCAGCCCTCACCCATCCGTGCAATGTGACTTCAGTATCACCATCGGTTAGTCACAATTCTATCGATCACGAGTGGCTGCTTTGTCTTTTCACGTATAGAGGCGTTAGTGAGCTTATCAGTCCACTGGATATCAAGGATACGCCGAAGACAGATTTTCTCCAAAACCTGGATTCGCTTTTCCAGTTGCTTAGTCAACGCCCAAGATTCGTAGCCGTACATTAGTACGGAGAGGACGTTACCATTGAAAAGCCGGAGCTTGAGCTGTAGGGAGTACGCTGGATCCCACCATCATATTTGATGACACTACCAAGGTACTTGAACTCTTCAACCTCCTCTAGTACATCAGATCTGATTTTAAGAGATGGGGCAAGTAGGGTATTGACGCTGTTTCACATGACTTTTGTTTTCTGTGTACTGATTGACAGACCAACTCGCCCGGCCATACTGAAGAGTACAGCGATATTATTCCTTAGCTCGTCTCTTAAATGAGATAGGAGGGTTATATCATCAGTAAATTCGCCGTCACAGAATGTGCGGCTTAGGTTCGGCTGAATTCCATCTCCGAAATTACATTTTCGAAGTACGTATTCGATGAGAATAGCAAAACCTATACTAATTTCGCTACTACTGGTCACGCACTATAGCCTCAAACTATCTGGTAGCGAAGTAGCTACGTATGCTCCTCCTCCATTTAGATCTTCATAAAACCTTCTCTATTACGCTTTCCATCGGCATATTCATTCCCTTGAAGTCTTCCACTATGGAAGTCACTCGCTACAAGCGAGGACAACCTCCTTTCCGTTTAGCCCTAGATGGTTGGCCGAAAATAGCAATCTTCGACAATCTGGCATCCTTCATCCGCACAACGTGCCCTAGCCTCCTCAACCTTTCTTTCATTATAGCCCTAGAGAGCGGTATTGAACCACATTTTTCGTGTAGCCTATTGTTTGAAATACGGTCAGTCAGCCGGGTACCCAGAACAATCTTTAAGCAATTTCTCTGGATAACATCTAGCAAATCTTCATCCGCTATTCGGAGCGTCTAATTTTGGTTTGCAGACTTATCTTCCTATTCTTCCAGACTTTTTTTAATTGTGAAAAAACACCCTGAGCCTTGGCTATTCTATATTTAACATCTTTACTGCTCCCACCATCTTTACTAATAATACTACCAAGGTAAGTGAAGCTGCCCACCTGATCAATCTTTTCATTACCCAACGTCACCTTTTCATCTTCACTTATTCCTAGCCTTAGTGACTTAGTCTTCCTAACATTAATTTTCAAACCAATTCTAGCACCCTGAACTCGCATAACCTCTAAGAATTCATTCATTTTGCTCACACTTTCATCTAGGATGCTTAAATCATCAGCATAATCCAAATACAGGGGACTTTTCCTCCCCATTTGATTCCGTGGTCTCCCATTGCCTTTCCTGTGCTCTTTAAAACAAAGTCCATCAAAATAATCCATACAAAGGGGGATAGAACACAACCCTGCTTAACTCCTGATTTAATTAAAAACCAGCTGCTAACCTCATTTCCTACCTTAACCGCAGCAGTGTTATTCTCATACATAGCACTAATCACTTTAATGTATTTGTCTGGTATACCATACAAGGATAAAACCTTTACTAAAGCTATTCTATCAACAGAATCGAGCGCTTGTTCATAAGCTATAAAACTGAGGACCAAAGGTGTTTGAAAACTCAGGCACTTCTCAATTATTAGCCTAAGAGTGAAAATTTGGCCGACACATCCTCTACCTTTTCTAAATCCGCACTGCTCTTCTATTAAAACTTTGTCTACGGCATCTCTCATTCTAAAAAGTATAATATTACTAAGTAATTTACCACCTACAGAAACCAGACTGATGCGTCGATAATTACCACACTCACTTTTATCACCTTTCTTATAAAGTGGCATAATTAAGGTTTTCCTAAAATCGTTAGGTACTTCCCCTTTTTCAAAAATCATATTCATAATCTTCAGTAACTTATTTCTAACCTCAGAGCCACCATATTTAAGAAACTCATTTACCACCCTATCAGCACCTGGCGGACACCAGACTTCACACTGAACCATTCGGTTCGGTCACCATCATCAGTACGTACAGCACATAACTGATTCTTGTATAGTCTGACAATCATACAAAGAATTTTGTTGGGGAAACCATAATACTGAAGTATTTTACATGGTGAGTCTCTGTGGACAGAATCAAACACTTTCAAAAAGTCAATGAAGGCAACAATAATCTCAATCTACCATTCGTTTGCTTCTTCTATGAGTACCCTCAAACTGAATATCAAATAAGCACACGATCTTTCTGGTCGAAACCCATGTTGCTCCTCTCTTAGTATTGCGTCGACTTTTGACTGAATACGGTTCAGTAGTAATTGGCAGAAAATCTTGCTCCCTACAGACTGCATAGTGATACCTCGCCAGTTATTACAGTTGGACGTTTTACCTTTTTTAAAGGGCTTGACGCTAACCCCTTTCTTCCAATCGGTGGGAATATTTTCAGTTTCCCATATCTGAGAAATAGCCTTTTTAAGGGGCTCGGCAATGACTTCAGCTCCATATTTCAGGAGTTCAGGCTGTAAGCCATCAACTGATAAAGAAAAGAAGAAGGTGACCTTCTTCTTTTCTTAAATTAGCTGATTAATTCCTTCTATCTGTTTTAAGCGTTGATTTGTCTGACTTTACATCCCTTATCCCCTCCCTTGTGGCACTAAAGTGGTTTCAATTAGTCAAAAAGTTTTTGCGTGATTCAAATTTGTTTTTTTATAAATATTAATGATAATTGGCACACAAAATCAAATAAAACAACATTTTTTCTTGCTTTTTCCGAAATGTAAGGTTGTCGGAGAGCCTATTATTGAACATAAGCCAAAAACACAGCACGTTAAATAAATATTTTTTTAAAGTTACAAAACTTGTTTCATCTCAAATCTTTTCTTAAACTCAACCTAACAACGGAAAAAAGGCTCAAGCTATTCAATAGCTGTCCCTGTAACCAAAAAGGCATTCAAATCTGCTCAATGTAAACATCAACACAGTTTTAATTTTATGCGTCCATCAGCATTCTCACTTCCGTATTCATTCAAAACAACAATACCCTACTTGACTCACTGTCGATAGCTTCCTAAATCTAGACATTTTAGTTAAAGAGGAAGCTCCTTCACTTCCCCTGCCAATTTCAAATAATCTGAGAAATCACTTCAAAAATCTAGGTCTGACGTGACCGGTAGAGAGTATTTAAAAATTCTCAAAAATTTTTAAACTCTAAAGCCAGTGCTTTGATTATTGGTTTTGATAAAAATTTAAAGGTATTGCTAGCTAAAATAAGACCTATTTCTTTTCCGTGTTTAATATTTTCACAGCCATAATAATATCTATGAAACTCGACGCGTATTAAATATTTCTTTTCTTAGCTTTCCGTATTTTTGATCATTTACACAATGGTGTCGCAAAAGAGTGTTGAAGTATAACAAGTTAAGTAGCATGGGAGCTTATATTAAGTTACAGCGAAACAAAATTACTTTTTTTACAGTTTTTTTTTACCATTTGTGATGGCAGTAATAACAGGTGAAAATGCATTTTCTTTACGTTCATTGTGCAGCAGAATGATGAAGAAAACTTACCCCCAAAAAACAATCTGCTTTGTGCCTCTTCATCACTTACAACTTCATTGAATATGGTATCTTGAGCATAAGCTGAAAGAAAATTTGGAAAATTAGTAAGCCCCTTTGTTCTAACACTCTTTTTGAGTTCTTTGATGATACCCGTATCAATCTACTTGCTTTTCTGATTAGAGAGTGCAGAAGGTTGTTGGTAGCGATAAGCGCCAGAAATTCAGCATTTAGTTCTGTTTTAAGATTAAGAATCCTTTTCTTGTCAATATTTCATTTAAAACATGTGAATGCATAAAAATACATTTAATTTTTCAAATTAACGTGAAGAGAAACATTAAAACGAGCAGTCATCGGTGCTGGTCCTTACTCTTTACGCTAGAGTGTTATTTGCGCTTCACTAAAAAAGATAATTATTTCGACCAGTGTGTCGTTTGTTTGTCAAAACATGAACGAAAAAAAAGAAAATCATGATACGGATCAGGTTGAAGGAAAATAATTCCTTCGAATAATATTGTGATTTTTAGTTTAGTTTTATCACTTTAGTAAGACATTTTTATCAAAAATATTTCCATGTCGTTAATACTATCTCGTCAAAAAGTGCAGAAATTAATGCATAAGTGAAACTCTAAAAAGAATATTGTTGATTTTTAAGTAATCTGTTTAGTTTTTCAAAGCGATATTTTTAATTGACTCATAAGTAAGTGATTCACTAATTGGGTTTGTATACATTTGAAATAAATGTAAAAAGAATAGAGAAATTAATGATGAAATTTTATTTTTAACAAAAAAGGAATTATGTAGAAATTTTTTTCATAAGCAACAGAATCATAAAAAGGTATACAAAAAGAAAAAATTATGGAAATTCGAGCAATTTCTTAGGATGATTGAAAGCACTCAAGCAACTCCTTAATTCTGCCCCCAGCAGCCTCCAAATTCCTTGTGTAAGGAGGCCTTATTTTATGTGTAAATTTGGTAACTCAATTTCAGTAAAATTTGGAATCTCCTTTGCTTCAATAGATCAGAAATAAAGTAACAATTTCAAATTAGCTTGAATTTGAAAATAACTTCGCTTTCCGTAACTAGTCATAAATCTTGTAGTGACGCTTCTTTGTTCAAGAATCGAAAGACTTTTGAACCCGTGATAAATATTTTGAGACCTAATTTAGACCAGTTTTGGGTATAAAACAAAGAGGAACGCAAGGCCTTAAAATACTGGAAAAAAAAACTACATTTTAACAAAAAGTTGTTGATTGGCTGAAAGAGCAGGGGAAGGTCACTAAACTAATCAAGTAGCAAATAAATAAAACGTACGGGGGAGAGAAAATAGGGTTTGTCTTGTGAGGAGAGGGGACTAGAAAGGAACTCTTGGTAAGTAACCTTTTAACTAATTATGGTAATTATTTGCCTTGGTTCAATTTCTTTAAATGTAAAATTAAAGTTATAATATTAAAGCTTTTCATCACTTTAGACTATACCGAGAAAATCCCATTTCCGTGATGAATTAAGTTATCCATTGAATTCTAAATATCCTTTGAGAATAATACTGAGATAAGAAATAAACTTCGGAAAGATCTCTATCACTTGGGCTAGACCACATATACTAAATTAATTTAACACTTATATTGCAGACATATACCTGATACTGGAGTCAAGAGCAGAAAATCCCATTGGAAGATTGTCAATAAACTTATAAAGAGTTTATTAATTATGGGATGGAAAATCTAACTAAAACAGATTAGCAACAGAAAAATACGCGCGCAAATAGCTTAGAACTCTAAAAAGCCTATTATATTTTGGTGATATGGGTTTATAATTTGGTTAGAGTATATAAATTAACCAAGACTTGGATACTCTAGACAAAGTATAGAAATTTTAAGGATTAAAATAGAAATAAAATTAGTTTTTGTCTTAAAGACTGAAACTTGTGAATAGCATGAGGTTTAAATACAAGATAAACCCCTAAACCTTAAAAAATAAATTAAAGAGCTTTGCCTCCTGCTTCCAGCTTAGTGACCTTTGGAACTTACCTAGCGTTTATTAAATCTTATATATAAGAAGATTGGAACTAGAGGACAATACAATATTCCTTCCCTGGCGTATTCTCTAACGTTATACGAAAGGGGGACTATATTCCTGTTTTTAGCCACTTTTGCATTTCTCAACCCGTGCTAATATTATATAGGGACGGAGATTCAATTTTCTCTAGAAAAGTTGGAGTTTATCAAAGTTGCAAAGAGCATTAACTTCTTTTTCAAGATATAAACATAATAAATTGGTTTAGTTTATACAAATAATTTGAGACCTAATAAAAAGGTTATTCCTAGTTTCCAAGAAACAATAATATGATGCAAAGAACTTTAATTACCTTGGTACCCAAGTCTTGTTTAATTATTTAAGAGCAACACTTGCAATTAGACGTATGGATGGCCTAGAAGTAACTGAATCCATTTTTTTCGATAAGCATTCGTGGATTGAACAGCAGACGCACACAAGATTAAGCAACAACAGACTTAGAAGAGGTTTAGAAGCATTCAAAATAATTAGAAAAAGAATATTTTCCTTTAATTTCCTTTCATAATAAATATGATTTGTCACTGGATTCTGAGTACCGATCTGACCAAACGCATCAGTTATAAAATGCACCCAAATTTTTGCCCTGATAAATAGGGGCAACCTTACACTTGACTCAATCCCTTGCGCCGTTTTCATGAGATTGTACTTAAATACACTAGTTTGATAGCCTGGGTAAACATAGTATCTTTGAATTACTTGTTACTTCACCGCGCATAGATTTTAAATGCCGCATGGATTTATATTAGTAAAACGTCCAAGTGGCTTCACGACAAAATTCTTTCAAGCTAACTCATCCCCTCCTCATAACACAAAATTTAAAGTCGTCTTGCCTCCCTCCCCTCCATATAATTGCAATGCAAGCTTCCCTGAATCCCTGAATCATTCATATTTCGACAGCATGAATCATTCTTATTTCGACAGCATCAGTACACAATTCATCGTTTGATTACTTCGCTAATTCACCGTTTGAAGTTTCAAAGGAACTAATTGTGCGAAAACCTACAGAATTCAAAAATGAAAAATTTTTAGCTCTCTTCTTCATCCCAACACAACTGTCAAAATCCCTCTGGCTCTAAAACATTCCCTGAGAAATTTCGAATGCATATCCAAGCTGTTATAGAGATATTGCAATTCCACCATTTTAATAACTATGAGACATGTTGGATCTTACTATTCCTTAAAATCATCTCATGTTTCATCTCGACAAGAAAACTCATCGGAGACATCGGAGTCAAGATTTTGAGATAGCCATTTTGTTCAGCATAGTCGAAAAATCTAGTAACTGTGTCTTTGGTGATTTAACCCCACACAGTCCCCGGGGGCAGGGCTGCAAGTTACAAGCTTTGCCCATTGTTTGAATATAGTATTGGTTATTGGGAAGTACACAGACATTCTCAGGGGGATTTTCGGAGGAGGAGATTACGTAAGAAGATCTCTCCATGAATGAATCTTTCATTGGGGAAGACAATTTTTCCATGAATGGGGTGTCGGATTCCCCAGCATTATTTAAAAAACTATCAGAAATTAAATAAAAAACAATTTGTTTCAACTGAAACAAAGTTTTTACTGTTTTAAAAAGTAGAGTTGTGAGAAAGAGTAGAACTATAGCGTAAAGAGCGAGGCGTTGAGGAGGGGACATCCCCTTTCATATACGATATAATTTCTGTTCGTTTTAAGTTTTAATGTCGCTCCTTACTTTCAATTAAAAACAAACTTGTTTTTTTATTTAATCTTTAAAGGATTCAGCCGCCTTTTGTTGAGCCAGGACTACCGTGCAGTCAAAGCATAGTTTAAGGATTTCCCAATAGCGACTTCTTTTTCCGAACATGACACACATTTCATACCGCGCGTATAGACCCTGAGCATATACGTCAGAACCTTGGCTCAGTTGCCATAAGCTGTGTTGCCACTTATGTCACATTTCGCGGCATTATTCCGCGATTCTGAGAGAAATGCCGCATAAAATTTTGATTATGCCGCACACCGCGATTATGCCGCGAAATGGCTTTTTATACCGCATTTGTTCCCGTATGTAAAATCTGTCCAACTTAAAGTTTCTTATCTTTCGCAAATGATTTTGTTGCATAAAATGAGAATTTCAAAGACGCGTCCGACTCGTTTCGTAAAAGTCAACTACGGACCTTAATTAATGACCCGTCGGCGGTCGGAAGCTTGTCACCTGGGAGGCCAGTGTGTTCGACGGGGGTTGAGTTATCTTTGCGGGTTTGACGAAACTTTGACGTTTGAGTTTCTCAGTTCATCTCATAACTTCAAGACCTCTGTCAGCTCAGCCCAAGTGTTTTCAAGTTAGCAATAAGGACAGACAGACTTGTCTTATTTCACAGGATTGTCTGATGGTATTGATGGTAAGTAGTAACTATATTTAAGTAGCCTAGGTGTCGTAAGATCCGAATTGCGTCCCAATTCTTTAAGAATGACTCTTGAATCACAAAGGCTGTTTAATTAGAATGAATAGTTTTTTTAAAAGTACTAAAAAAAACTTCAGCATAAAGAGCGAAGTATTGACAAGGGGGCGACCTCCCTCATTTACGTAGTACTTTTGGCTCGTTTTAAATTTTCCATTGGGAACTTTCTGTGGTAGCAACTATCTACTAGGGTTTGGGGTGGGGCTATTTGCTGGAAAAATTTTCCATGGATCAGAGGATTTCCGGTATGATTTGAAAGACAATCAGGAATTAGTCTCTTCCAAATGAAAGTGCGTTAAGAAAAAATTCCCCTGGAATCGTCCGCAAGGACTTTTCCGTTTCGAATTTTCAGCTAGAATGGAATTGCCTGGGAGAAAGTTTCCTGGAGCGGGGAGGGGGTAGTTTAAGTAGAAAGAACTTTTTATGGACGAATTTTCCGTGGAGGAAGAAATTATTCAAGGAGGGGAGCCGGATATTCTGGTATTATTTAAAAACGACCTGAAATTAAATATAAAAAATCTCCTGCCATTTACCCATGCCCCAGCCATTTAAACATTTGTCTCTCAATTACTTGGACTATCTGTCCTGGCTTTTCTCTGTCTACAATTAGCCATCTTTTGCTGCAACCTATGCATCAGTAGAGGAGGGGGTACCAGCGCGGACACTACCACGTGGTTTATGGTTTTCTCAGTGAGAATGAAAAAACAGGAATTTTCTCACTTGAAAACCATGAATTTTGTCACATTTATGGTTGTTTTCATGGATGGATATGTGTGTTGTTCGATTTATTTGATGTTTTTCTCGGATGTCAACATCAAATTATGGATGTTTTATGGTTTTTGTCAGTGAGAATTTGAAAACCATGAATTTTGTCACATTTATGTCTGTTTTTATGGTTTTTGTCAGTGAGAATTTGAAAAACAGGAATTTTGTCACATTTTTGTATGTTTTTATGGTTTTTGTCAGTGAGAATTTGAAAAACAGGAACTTTCTCACTTGGAAAACCATAAACCACGTGGTGCTGTCACGAGTCAGAACACCTGTGCTGTCGACCTCAATTCACCTATCGTGAATCAATAATTCCCCTTAGAAACAACAAATTAATTTTCCTTTCTTGACAGATCAATCAATCAATGACATCATCTGTCAGACTTTAAAAATTTTCACCTAGAAACATTTTTCCAGGAATAGATCCAAAATCATTAATGTCTTTGCCTCGGGAACAGTTCTACTGGTCGAACTCCAAAGGATATTAATAACCCCAGGCCATGGAAACAATTAGGCAAGAAACATCTTAGCGATGAATTGTTTTAGCGCGCGAGAAGGCTTCATATTAATTTGAAATGCGTTAGCACAGAGATGCCAATAACAAAGGAACACGCTGAATTTACGTTTAGGGATTATTTGGGCGAAACCGTTTTAGACAGGTTATGGAACTATTTCGGCGAAACAGATAGAGACATTTTAAAAGAAGATTTTGAAGAGATTTTGGAGGAGGTTTTGAGTGTGGTCGTTATAATACACAAGTTTCATTTGAACAGTGTTGTGAGGTCCTCTAACCCAACCCCAAAGGTTCCGATCCCCCTACCACAACCCCGAAGGAAGCCCCCGGTCCTCAAAGCCCCCCAAACTCCCAAAGGGCCACCGGCGCCCCCAAAGGCCCATCGAGCCCCCAAAGGCCACCCCCAGGCCCCCAGGCCCTCAACTGCCCCCCCGGACCCCCAAAGACCATCCCTGTGCCCCAAAGACCCTCCCTGTGCCCCCAAAGGTCCACCGGGCTCCCAAAGGAGCAATCGGTCCTCAAGTGCCCCCCAAACCCCCAAAGGCCCTCCCTGTGCCCCAAAGGCCCTCCCCCGGTCCCCAACTGCCCCAAAGGCCCTCCCCTGGTCCTCAAAGGCCCCCGGATCCCCAAAGGGC
>NC_142807.1:27884625-28003175 GCF_049724085.1 Artemia sp. Qi Xiang Cuo | reverse complement strand
TACCACGGAAAATGAAAAGTATCTTACCAAAAATATTAGATCATCGTAAAATCTCATACAATTAAACTTTGGAATATCCAAAATAAAAGAAAACGTTGGCTAACGGTTTTATTTACTTATTTTTTATTGTCATAAAAAAGTTTTAAAATTCCAATGATTCATATCAATTTAAAGTTTACGAAATTAATCCAGTAAACAAAATACTGACATCTAAATTTATTCTTTCTAAGTCAGCCATTTATCATTCAAAGTACCTGAAATAGGTTTCAGATCAATGTTAGGACAGAACACTAGAGAAAAGAATAAGGTCAGGAAAATATTGATAAACAAACCTTCCAAATTAGTTGCAACCTGTTGAATAATGTCTTCAGAATTGAAGGTAAAAACCACCTTGTTATTTTGGTCAGTATGTAGCTGAACGAAGTTATTCATATAATCATAGGCATATAAAACAAGAGAGGACGTATCAAACGTTCTGATATTAAGAAGTATGTCTTCGGAGAAAAAACGAAACAATCCAAATTTATGTGCGTCAATTTTTGACGTGGCATTTGCTTCGACGAAGGTTCCTCGAGATCGGAATGTTAAGGCATTTTTATTAATATCTGAAAATAAGAAAAAATAAATAGTAACAAATACTGTCACTATATATATATATATATATATATATATATATATATATATATATATATATATATATATATATATATATATATATATATATATATATATATATATATATATATATATATATATATATATATATATATATATATATATATATATTGGTCATCTTTTGAATTATTGCTTTAAGTTCGAGATTTAAGTGTTCAATAACATATAAATATCACGTGAAAGAAACAACTCCATGACGAAAATTGACTTGTATATATACATATATATATATATATATATATATATATATATATATATATATATATATATATATATATATATATATATATATATATATATATATATATATATATATAATATTATATATTATATATCACTATATTAATATTATTAACACTTAAATATCAACTTAACAATAATTATATATACTAATATATATATATATATATATATATATATATATATATATATATATATATATATATATATATATATATATATATATATATATATATATATATATATATATATATATATATATATATATATATATATATGTATATATATATATATATATTGGTCATCTTTTGAATTATTGCTTTAAGTTCGAGATTTAAGTGTTCAATAACATATTAACATCACGTGAAAGAAACAACTCCATGACGAAAATTGACTTGTATATATATATATATATATATATATATATATATATATATATATATATATATATATATATATATATATATATATATATATATATATATATATATATATATATATATATATATATATATATATATATATATATATATATATATATATATATATATATATATATATATATATATATATATATGTATATATATATATATATATATATATATATATATATATATACATATATATATGTGTGTGTGTGTTACCGTGAATGGTCCAAAATTGGTGAATGTCGGAGATACTTTTTTTTCTCCTTGGATTTAGTCAGTGTTGCCAGTCTGCTTTTTCAATTTAATGGAAGGATTGATTATGACAGATAAGGTTAGGTTTAGTTCGGTTACTTTAAGTTAGGTTAGCTTAGGTTTTTAACCCATTTGTGATATTTATAACCAAATTTAAGCTAACCTAACTTCAACTTTTACCATCATAGCTTGCATAAGATTGAAAAAGCTGACTCGCAAAGCTATGCTAATGTTTTCTAGAGTGAAGAAAGATCTAGATAGGTCATGACTTTCAGAACATTTGTTTCTTCCTCCCAGCACCCTTAAAGTTTTTTCTTAAATGTTTCTGAAATCAACCGGAAAAACTTCCAAAATGAAGATTGACAAGAGCGAATGAATACCAATCACGTCGTTACTATTCTTAAGCGTTTCGACCTGCGTTAGTCTTGCATTGTATTTGATCTTCTATTTGTATCAAGTTTGTGTTCGGTGATTGTTTGATTAATTAGGCGCCATGCAGATCAATTGAGCCTTGTAGGTCAAATGAGGAGGTCAGTTGAACTTTGAGAGTGATCTTGGAAAAATATTTAAGTAAAATATTGTTATTTTCGACTGGAATTTTATTAAAGTAGGTTTTTTTTTTTCCTTTGAATAGTTCAGAGATACCAATTTACAAACTGATCAGGAAAAAAAAAAAATTTTCCATGAACGACGCAATTACACTTGCACAAAATCCCCGATGCTCCGCCAATTTCAATACTAATTTAAAAACAAAACTTATCGAAAAATGTATCTCAAAGTAAAGTAAAGGGTCATATTAAAACTTAGACGATCAGAAAAGAAAATTATATAATGATTTAAACTTAAAACGGTGCTTGATTAAAAATCAAAAATCAATTTTTTTTTTTATTGACATACCAGGCAAAGAAGAGAGTAAGCGATTAATACCAAAATTGGGATATTTATATAGAAGATAAGCTATTCCGTAATATATTTTCATACTGGTCATTTTAAGGAGATAGGAATTTTATTTTGGATTTGATTCTATTTTTTTTCGTTTGTAAAACCCAAGGCATTTATTATAAGCAATCTAGGATTAGAATGGAAGAAGGTCTTCCAGGCTCTGCACTTGCCACATATATCAATTATAGAGTGAGAATTGATCCTAGAGTTTCGAAAATACCTTCTTTTTTGTATCTTTGTTTTCAAAAAATGGAATAATTCCTTCCCCCCCCCCCCTATGTTTTTTTCAAATTGGCTCCACTGACGTTTGGTAGGTTTTCAAACAGTTTGTGGTAACGAACTTTAAGTAAGGACCGACCCGGCTCAATACTAACCGAAACTTTAAAAAACGGAATTTTAGACCAATAGATAATCAAAACAATTAGATTTTTATGCAAATTTTAAATATACACGTTTCATGGAGTTTACTCCTACTCATCAAAAGTTACGAGCCTGAGAAAATTTGCCATATTTTCAAAAAAAGGAGGGAAACCCCCTAAAAGTCGTAGAATTTAATGAAAATCACACCATCAGATTCAGCGTATCAGAGAACCCTACCATAGAGTTTTCAAGCTCCTATCTGCACACATGTGGAATTTTGTATTTTTTGCCAGAAGAAAGATCACGGATGCGTGTTTAATTTTTTTCCAGGGGCGATTATATCAACCCAGTGGTCCTAAAATTTCGCAAGAGGGCTTGTTATAACGGAATTAAAAGTTCTAGTGCCCTTTTTAAGTGACCAAAAAAAATTGGAGGGGAGCAAGGCCAAGCTCTTTTTTTCCCAAAGTCACCGGATAAAAATTTTGAGATAGCCATTTTGTTCGAAATTGTCAAAATATCTAAAAACTATATCTTTGAGGACCAGTCAATCCCCCACAGTCCCTGGAGGAAGGGATGCAAGTTATGAACTTTGCCCATTGTTTACATATAGTATTGGTTATTGGTAAGTATACAGACGTTTTCAGGGGGATTTTTTCTGTTGGGGGGGGGGGGGGTCGGGAGGATTGGGTAACGGGAGAGGATCTTTCCACAGAGGTAATTTTCAGGGGGTAAGAGAATTTACATGAAGGAGCACTGGATATCCCAGCATTATTTAAAAAACAATCAGAAATTAAATAAAAAAACTAGTTTTTTCAACTGAAAGTAAGGAGTAAAATTAAAACTCAAAACGAGCAGAAACTATTGCGTATATGAGGGAATTTGTCCCCTCGTCACTACCTCGCTCTTTACGCTAAAGTACTTTTATTAATTTGAAAAGAGTAATTTATTTCAATTAAGTGGTCTTTATGATTCAGGCGTCATTCTTTAAGAATTGGAGCAAAATTTGAACTTTAGCGTACAGAGCGAGCTATTTAAAGGGGGGTGAACCCCCTCACATTACGTATATTGGGAAGTTCATCGCCTCGTCAGTACCTCGCTCTTTACGCTGAAGTTCGAATTTTGTTAAATAATGGCCGATATATGCAATAATTTGTTTGTGTTATTTTCCGGTCAATCTTAGCATTTAATTTTACCTTAGGCAGCTTCATAACTATGATTCTTATATAATAGTAAACCAAGTTTTTTTCAATTGAAAGTAAGAAGCAACATTAAAACTTAAAACGAACAGAAAATATTACGTATATGAGATGGGTTGCCTCTCCTCAATAGCTCGCTCTTACGCTAAAAATTGTTTTTTAACTTTTAAAAGAGGTTATTATTCTAATTAAACAGTCTTTGTGATTCAGGAGTCATTCTTAAGCAACTGGGACAAAACTCAAACTTAGGTTATTATAAGGTTATTATTAGTTAAAAAAAAGTAAAATTAATATGCAAATTTAGTTTCAATATGTACGGTGAGCTAAATTCAAAACGTGCATTAATTCAAAAACGTTCAGAAATTAAATTAAAAAACAAATTTTGGTAACTGAAAATAAGGAGCGATAATAAAACTTTAAACGAACAGAAATTATTCCGTGTATGAAAGAGGCTGTCCCCTCCTCAACACCCCGCTTCTTATGCTAAAGTTTCTTTATTGTTTTATAAAGAAGGGTTGTGAGAAAGAGTCAAATTTTAGCGTAAAGAGCGGGGTGTTGAGGAGGGGACAGCCCCTTTCATATGTGGAATAATTTCTGTTAGTTTTAAGTTTTAGTGTTGCTCCTTACTTTCAGTTAAAAAAAACTTGTTTTTTTTTTAATTTAATATTGACAAAGGCTCATACTTTTCACTTTTTTCACTATTTGAACTGTTACATTTTTTTGACGGGCAAAAAAAAGAATTTCACTACAACTAAATCTAGAAAACTTGAACAATTTTTTTCTTGGGTGAATCAGAGCAGGGAAGGACTGAATTTCGTTTCCGTCACTACGACTTACTCGGCTGTAAAATCAAAATAGCCTTTAGCCTTATGCTTTTATGAATGTTTTGTTTCTAAATTTTGACGTTTTTCTTTTTCTGTTTTTGCATTGTGGGGTTGGGTATGTGGTTTTTTTTTTATTTTTTTTTAACGGAAGTGACTTGCCAATCTATGAAGTGTATTTTATGGCATGATATAGATTGTATTTCCGCGAGGAGGGACGGCAGTTAGCATTGTTCAAAGCCTTAGTAAAGAGGATATTTTTTAGAATTTGCATAAGAAGATGGAAGTACCGCAGAACATAAAGTTGCCCAAGAATGTGAGCGAGTAGAGTAGGCTCCTTAGCTCTCTTCGTCCACAACAATTAATGTTTCAGTGTAACTTAAAGTTCAAATAACAAATATTATAGTTCTCGAGATAATCAGCATAAGGTGAATTGAACTTACTAGTTTCACAATTATGTCCAAAATGAGCTAACGGATTTTGACATATGCACTTGTAAGAACCCCAAAATTCAACACAAGGTGCATCATTTTGACAAGGATTGGGATCACAAGATGGCAAACAATGTTTCTGTATCATATCTGGAAAACGGGCGTTCATGTAAGCGTACAAGTTGACAACTTCGTTATTCATTACTAAACCACGATAACATCCAATGAGACCTTCAGTATGATTCGAACGCTGCAGCATTTCTCTGAAATTTGAAAATTAAATTAAAGTAAGTTTCCCCAAAAGTGGAGTTTGCACATTTCTTTATCAGGAAGGCTGTTGGGTAAACAAGATTAATAATATTTGTCTCAATAAATTAGAGCAATTAGTGTTTTAAGTTTGAGGAAAGGCATTACCAAAATCTTGTGGGATATTATCAGAATCTCGTCTGATATTATCAAACATCTTGCACTACATTATCAGAAATATCGCCTGACATAGCCAAAATCCTCTATTGCATTATCAAAACCTGAAGTGTTGTTATCAAAATCAAGCAAGTTATAAGCAAAATCTTGCATTGTATTATCAAAACCTTACCTGACATTAACAAAATATTTTCTAGTACTATTAAAACGTGTCTAATATTGTCAAATCTAAAATGGTGTGATCAAAATCATGTTTGCTATTACCAAAATTTAACGCAGTACTATTAAATTGTCTCTGCTATTATCAACATTATCAAAATCTTGCGAAGTATTAACAAACTCTTGTATGAAATTATCAAAATCTTGTCGGATATTATGAAACATCTCGCACTACATTATCAAAATCTCGACTAATATAATGAGAATCCTCTTGGGTAATATTAAAACCACACACACTACTATAAGAATCATGCAAGTTATTAGCAAAATCTTATATGGTATCATTATAATCTCGCAAGTTATTTGCGAAATATCTTCAGCAACAATATAAACGTGACTGCTATTACCAAAATCTAATACGATTCTACCAAAATCATGTTACCTATCAACTAAACTTAACATAGTGTTATCAAAATCGTGTCTGCTATCATCAAGATTATCAATATTATGTCTAATTTTATCAAAACCTTACATGATGTTATCAAAGTCTTGCATGATACTATCAAATCTTGTCAAATATTACAAAATCTTGACTTACATTATCAAAGTCTTGTGAGATATTTTAAAAATCCTTTCAGGCATTACCTAAGTCTTGCAAGTAGTTATCAAAATCTAGAATGGTTCTAGCAAAATCGTGTCTGTTACCATCCCAATATTATCAGACACTACCAAAATTTAGTATGGTATTATCAAAATCTTGTCTAATATTATCAAACAGCTTCCACTAAATTATCAAAATCCTGTCACCTATTAATGAAAGTTAACATAGTGCTATCAAAATCGTGTCTGCGATTATCAAGAATACCAAACTCATGTTTAGTATTATCAATACCTTACATGATTTTATCTAAGTCTTGCATGATATTATCAAATCATGTTAAATATTACAAAATCTTGTCTTGCGTTATCAAGGTTTTGTGATATTTTATGAGAATTCTTTCGGGTATTACCTAAATCTCGAAAGTTATTATCAAAATCTAGAATGGTTCTAGAAAAATCATGTCTGTTACAATCAAAATATTATCAGGCATTACCAAAATCTTGTTTGGTATTATCAAAACCTTTTCTGATATTATCACAAATCTAGCACAACGCTATCACAATCTTGCCACATGTAACAAGAATCTTCTATTGCATTATCAAAACTGAAGTGGTATTACCAAAATCATGCAAATTATTAACAAAATCTTGCTTGGTATTATCAAAATCTTACCTGACACTAACAAAATATTCTCCGGTACTATCAGAACGTGTCTGATATTGTCAAAATATGGTAGTGTCATCATATGATAGTGTCATCAAAATCATGTCTGCTATTGCGCAAAATTTCACGTAGTACTATGAAATCGCGTGTGCTATTATCAAGATTATCGAAATCTTGTCATGTATTACCAAACTCTTGTATAATACTATCAAAATCTTGTCTAATATTATGAAACATTTCACATTACATTATCAAACTCTCGACTGGTTTAATGGGAATCGTTCATGACAATATCAAAACGATACATAGTGCTATCAAAGTTACGAAAGTTATTAACTACATCTTGTATGGTATTATCATTTAATATCGCAAGGTATTAACAAAATATTTTCAGCTATAATCACAATGTATCTCCTTTTACCAAAATTTATTATGGTCCTATCAAAATCATATTGCCTATTAACGAAACTTAACAAAGTGCTATCAAAATCATGTCTACTATTACCGAGATTGTCAAGATCTTGTCAAATATTATCAAAACCTCACATGACATTATCAAAGTCTTGCAGGATATTACCAAATCCTGTTAAATATTACAACATCTTGTCTTGCATTATTAAAGTGTTGTTGATATTATGAAAATTCTTTCTAGTATTACCTAAATCTTGCATGTTATTATCAAAAATTAGAATGGTTTTAGCAATATCGTGTCTGGTACTATCAAAACATTATCAAGTATTACCAAAATCTTGTATGGTATTATCAAAATCTTGTCCAATTTTATCAAACATCTTTCACTGCATTATCAAAATCTCGTCCGATATAATGATAACGCTCTATTCCATAATCAAATCCTTACATGGTATTATCAAAATCATAAAACTTATTAACAAAATATATCAGGGTTAAAATCTTACCAGGCATTAACAAAATATTTTCTATTACTATCAAAACGTGCCCAGTATCGTCAAAATCTAAAATGGCATTATTGACATAATCAAAATTATGTTTACTATTACCAAAATTTAACATAGTACTATGAAATCGTATCTGCTATTAGCAAGATTATCAAACTCTTACCAAGTATTATAAAAATGGTGTGTGGTACTTTCAAAATCCTTTCTGGTATTAACAAACACCTTGCACTACAATACAAAATCTCGACTGGTATAATGATAATTCTCTATGGTATTATGAAAACCTTGGATGATATTATCAAAATATTGCAAGTTTTTAACAAAATCCTGCATGGTAATATCAAAATCATACCTGATACTAACAAAATATTTTCAGCTACAATAAAAACTAATTGGATTAAAAAATTCAATTTGGTGCTATCAAAATAATTTTCACTATTAACAAAATTTAACGTAATGCTATAACATCGTGTCTGTTATTATCAAAATTATCAAAATCTTGTTAAATATTATGAAATTTCAGGTAGTTTTAAATTTAAAAGTCTTCTCCCTACTGTTGTCATCTACACATTTGTACTCATAGATGGCAATATCTTATACTATCCCAAGTTCTACCATCTATTTCAGTGTAGGATTATATGGCAGCACAAGTAATTTTAAGATGGGTTACACTATGTTAACTGATTTAAAGTTAGGAACCTCTTGTATATTACAGTCCTCGTCAAAATCCCTTTTACATATGTCTTTTGATCAAGCTCAATTTGTCTACTGATAATAACTTGGGCCCATTGCCATTCTTTTATAATTAATATTTTGGCATTCAAAGCGATGTTTCCATGAATTTTCTTATTACTGGAAGCTGAGATACCGCTACGAGTGGTGTAGGAGCATAGCCCAAAAATAACACCTGGCAAGTGATGTTTCCTGGAAATGTTCATATCAGCAGAAGCTCAGATAACGTTAGTATTGGCCAGTTGTATTCGTTGAGTCTCCACAGTCACTGGTTGCTGATATTCGTTGAGTCCCTGGTGGTACTGGCCGCTCATATTCGTTGACTCCATAGTACTCATGTTCTTGAAATTAAATAAAGAACAAAAAATTCCCATCAAAATACTTAAGACCTTACTGGGAATCAGTAGTTCTGTCAATTTTAAATATGCATGGTCGTGACTTACGATGATGGATACACATAGAGTCTTCCGGCCTTCCTCTGCTCCTTATTTTAATTCGGAATTTGAGATCTAATATACATCAAAAAGTCCTTGGAAGTTTCAGAACAATCTCTCAAACAGTTTATGGGAAACGATGGATGTGCAAAGCATATTTTGATTTACTCTCTACGCGTGTCGTTTCCAAAGAATGCCCTTAGCAAAATTGTAATATCTTGGCCTAACAAACAAAGCTCCTAGCCAATACGACAACCAAGACCGAACATAACCCCCTTTTCTAATATGAACAAAAAAAACAGTAACAAGTATTATCCCATGAGCGTAAAGCGTAACATTTAGCCCTATAACAAGCGGAGCTTATTCCGTATAGGAGGAAGGCTGCCCCCTCCTGACCTTCCACCTCTTGTGGTTTCTGGCCGCATTGTAACCACTCAGGACATCTGATCAACATTTCAAATTACCTTTTTTGTTCAAAATAGTTAAAATTGTCAACAAATTTGAATCCAAGTACTACATAACCCCCACAGCCCCTTGCATAAGTGCCGTAAATTATGCAGTGTGTCAATTCTTTACATATATATTTTATAGTGGAAAAAGGGAGGCATGTTTGATCTTGGGAGCCCACATGCTTGAAAGTCTTAGGGACTATCTTTTTGGTCAAAACCAGAAATTTTATTCCCACACATTTCATATAGAATAGGTTATTTTAGAAACTATAGAGGGGGATCATTCGATTAAAAATTTTTCAGTCTTGTTTCTTTTTTAAAGGCCAAAAGGAGAGCCTCCTCTCTTGTTTCTTTGCTACTATACGGCTTTCCTTTAACTCCTGTGACATCGACTCAAATTTTTAGATGTCTGTTTTTTTTTCAAAAACTTCGAAATGTTTAATAAGTTTGCCTTCGGGGTTGATATCAGCCCCACAGCCCCAATGTTAAAGTAAATCTTACCCTACTATTATAACTCAGCCCTCGAACCACGGAAAAGTAATTAAGATGGACTCAAATTCAAAAATAAATACTACAAAACATTCTAAACTACAAAGTCTGCCTATATTTCGGAATACTAGTAGAATATTCCAGAATTCCTTATTTTCTTCAATATTTTTATTTGTCATACTTTCTATGTGGCTGCTCAATTTTCCATGTGAGGGAAATTTTCCACGGGAGGGAAATATCTGGGACAAATTTACACGAGGGGGATTTTACTGGGGGGGGGGAGAATAAGTCTAGCAACGTCTTTGAAAATTTTGCTCTTATGAACAACGATTAAGAAATATACTGATACCAAGCTTAACTTACTTGAAAATTGTTTTGGGGGTCTCTGGAATTTCAATGTAAAATTTATGCCAATACTCAGACACTGTCTCAAATTCAAATTCATTTAATTCAAAAACAAGACATAGCTCTCGTGGGCAAAGCCCAAATATGATGTCTCTTAGTCATAATTAGCAAAATAAAATTGTCTGATAAAACTTCGTCAGGATAAATAAACTAAAGGATAGAAACACTTGAGATTGAGAATAAAATTATCTGATAAAACTTCGTCAGGATAAAATCAACTAAACAATAAAAACACTAGAGATCATTGTAATATTTCACAAAGCTTGGCACAAAGAATTTACTGTAGCGCATGGTGTTACAGTGGACTGGGGTTAGTTTCGGAACCTTCTCAGCCACTTCCCTGGGGGGACGAGATCTTATAGGGACAAAAGGTGGGGGTAGGGATGATCGGTAGATGGGATGTTGAAGGAGGGAGGAGCCAAATCTTTGGCATAATTTTCCTCGGCGGGAAGAAAGGGACTCACGTTTAAATTCCTTGAGGTAAAAGGAGTAAGGTAGAGGGGAACCACCATAAATGATTTGCAGTGATCTCTTCTGGACTCGTTCTATTTTATCAATTTCATCCTGGGTAAGGGCAAAGTGCCAAACCGGACAAGCATATACAACTAAGGGGGGGATGAAAGTGTGAAATATTAGTTTCAGCTTGTCCTTAGGAACTCGAAATTTTTTCAGTGTTTTTAGCATTTGTATTGCGCCGCTAGCTTTTTTTTACAATTGTCTTTGTATTCTCCCACCATGAGAGGTCAGAAGAAAACACCACACCAAGTAAAGTTATTTTATGGCTTATTAGCTCGGAAGCGATAGGAGGTTCGAATAACGGTTGAGTATTCTGAAGAAAAGAAAATGTCATGACCGAGCATTTGTCTTTATTCACGACCATGTTTAGTTCAGCCGCCTCTGAAGTAACTTTGTCGATGAAACCAGCAGCATTGCTCTTCGAATCCTTAGATACGATTTGCGTTAAGGACAAGTCGTCAACGTATTTCCATCTGTCCTCCAGCTCAGTAGCAATTTCATTTATCATGAGGAGGAAGCCTAGCGGCCCGATCACAGTTCCTTGTGGAATTCCACATAAAACTGGCAGAGAAGTGGAAAATTGGTCTTTATACTTCACAGTTTGCTCTCTATTTGTTAAGAAGCCCTTGATGATTTTAATAATTAAGCTGGGTATATTTTTATCCGCCATTTTTTCTAAAAGGATTTTGTGATCAACAAGGTCAAATGCTTTTCTGAAAGCAATCGCAATTACATTTATCCATTTTCCAGGTTCATCCAGGTGTTTTAAAATAAAATCAATTAAATTAACGAGGTAATGAACTGTCGAACACTTAGAGATGTTACCAAATTGCTTTTGATCAGTTACTTTCAAAAGATATTTTTTCAGCCATGTGGCAACAAAGCTTTCGTATATTCTGCTAAAAATTGACGTAACTGTGATCGGCTGGACACCAGTGAAATCATTAGCTGCTCCTTTCTTTGGAATGGGAGTAATAAACCCTTTCTTCCATTTCTTTGGAAAATATCCTGTTTTTGTTATATTATTGAAAATTATCTGTAGGGGAAATGATAATTCTTTAGCAAATGCTTTAATGAGAGCAACTGCAATGTCAAAAGGAGCAACAGAAGTTCTTTTTAAAGAAGAAAGTTTACGGATTATAATTGACGATGAAATATCAGCAATTAAATTGTCATCTGAAGGAGTAGTTAAACTTACTGGAGGATCCCTGGGTGGAAGAGGGGGGTAAGACTGCACAATTGAAGCAAAATGGGAATTTAAATCATTCGCAGTTTTCTCTAGAGGCTCCTCCTTCATGAAGTCAACTGGTTGAGAACTTTTGCCAGTCAGACTTTTTACTTTACTAAAAAACTGCGACGGCTTGGACTCCAAAAGATGGTCAACTTCATTTTCATAGTAATTTGCTTGTGCCTTTTTGATTTTCCATTTTATTTGGGTTGCCAACTGTTTTGCTTGGTTCACTTGACCTTTTCGTATTAGGTGCAAATTATGTTTTATCAGTTGCTTTATTTTTGAATTTACGTATGGTTTATCACTAGAACAGAATTTAGTCTTACGTTCGGGAAAGCACTCGAGAAATTTTGAATTTACCTTATTATGGAATTCTTCTACTTGGGAATCCAAGTCTTTAGCTGAAGAGACCGCGATCCAGTTTTCTCCCGTTATCCAGTCACCGAATTGCAGCAAACCATGGTCAGTGATCGGCCTTGAAGAAACTTCGGTTACTGAATATTTAATTTTTACTTTTTCCAAGGGGTTCCACTGTAACATATAATGATAACTTCCACCAAGTGGTGCTAGTTTACTTGTATTCTGGTAATATTCCGAGAGAGTGGTCAGGATTACATCCAGAGAAGTATTCCGCTTAGTTGTTGGGAAATCGACTAGAGTTTTGAGTCTAAGGGACCTGGCCAGCGATTTGCTATCAAGTTCGTTAGCATCTCCTAGCATTACTACTCCAAAATATGGGTGAGTTCTCTGGACGTAATCTGTTGATTCCTGCAGCTTCTCCCAAAAAGCTTTTCTTGCTGCAGCTGGCTGACCAGGTGAATAATAGAAAACGCACACTGCTACGGCAGAGATCGGCCTAACGGCATGTCTATCTACACAATTAAAAATTATTCTCATGACGAAAGAGCTGAGTTTTGTCACAACAATTTGGTCTGAAAATTTATTTTTTAGATGAAACAGTTTGATGCGGATTTCACAAATGAGATTTAGGTCCGAACTTTATTTGGACTAAGTGAAAATTATGCTGAAATCAATAGTAGCGTAACACTTTTGGGTACGTTTCGCATCAGACATACTTCGTTTTTCTATACGCCAAAGACGTCTGCGATTGCCGCTTGCTCAAACTCTGATAATCTCCTGAGAATTGACGGAGTTTCACACTGTCTGAGGGTGAAAGAAGATGAGAAGCTAATTGAAGTTAGTTGATAGTATCAAGAAATGTTTGGTGTTTGGTTGTATAGCTGAATGATAATAATATCTTGGATGTGTAATTTTTTACCTTATATGATACACTCTGTGAAATGAAGGAGAGAACATTAACCAGTCCGCAAAACAATAAGTAGCCCATTCCTCCATTTATTGGAGGACTTGGTGAATTTATTCCGTTTTTATAAAATGCCTCTTGCTGAACAAATTTGCAAGCAATAAATGTGGTATTCTGGATTGGAATTTGTAAAACTTTTGTGTAACAAAAAAAGCAATAGCACTCACTCTGGTGCACCACCTATGTAAAGTGTTGCTTCGAATGGACCAAATTCTTCGCCATCCTTTAGATCTAGTAGAATTGATTCTTGGTTTACTGTAAATCTTACATGGTATTCATTATAGTCAATCCAAACTTGCTGCCATTCACCACTATTTAAATCCCTGCTGGATTTGACAGTAACGCTTCTCTGCACTCCATTAAGTGAAAATTCAAGAGTCAATTCATCTGAAGAGAGAAGAGAACAAGCTTTAAAAAAGAGGGTGCTGTAATGGAGGAGGAAAGAAACAAAATTTTATTAAGTGATTTCACCAAAGGGCTCAACTGCATGTGTCAAAATGAGGATCTACCCTTCCTGCCCTACTAAGCCTATTTATCAACACAAATAATGTGAAAGCTGTTTACGTTACATTTATTTTATTTTTTTTAATAGGCAGAACAAACCCGTTACTAATTTAACGAAAATTCTTTTTTTTATAGAAATAGAGTGAGATTCAAAATTAAAATTTGCAAAAATCACCAAGGCAAAGAGTAGGCAGTAGCTTATAGAGGCTTATCTAGACATTGTCATAAGCTTTACTCAAAATAATGCAACATAAGCTTGAAATCTTGAGTATCTGTCTTCATCAAAGAAGAGAGAGATAGATAGAAAGGAAGAATTGTGAAGACGTAATTATGTCTTCAAAAGAAAAATAGCCAGATTGGTAAGCAAAGAAAGCTCTCTAGCATAAAGTTCCTTGAAACTAGATGTCGAGACTTATATGATTTCTAAATACTTTCTCAAATATTACTGAACATAAGTTTTACACACTCAATATCCTTACATACAATATATTCTATATACTTCACAGTTTTTATCCAATCGATGAAATCATCCTTTTTCAAATATTTAAGGTTAGTAAACAACATAACAAAACAATCAGTAAAAACATATTCAAAAATATGACCCAGGAAATTAGCATAAAATTTTCAAGAAGAAATGTATTATTAAGTAAATGACTGTTACAAAACTACTTCAAATAATAGATAACTGCAATAAAGGTTGTCCAGCAATTTTAGAATGATTGCTATCTTATGCTGGTAGAGATCAGCTAAAATGTTAAATGTTATACGTGAAATGTTAAATGTTATAGGTTACGTTACATATTGACAATTTCCAATCCCTTAAACGTGTTTACTAAATTTGAAAGAAGCAACTGGTAAAAACTAACCATTGAAAAATAAAACTCTAAAATACGGGTGTTTCGGATGAAGCATGGCTTGATATAAGAGGATACCCGATTCGCTTGATGTTCTGAAACTAAACGCTAAATCACCAGTCCTCCATCCTGGAACTTCCATGTAAGAATCTGAGGATTTAAAAGTGACTACATATTGTTGAGTATCTGAAACAGAAAGAAAAGGTTTATTCTTCCTTAAACATGGTGAAAATCAGGGACATACTTAATTATTCGCAACTTCATAGGTCTAATATTGAAGCAGTTAGTTTTGTTAAAAATAAAAATAAATAAATGGTACTAGAAGGCCTAAAACAGCGCTTAAAAAATGCTTTTTAACATCACTGGGACACACAGTTCTAACTTTTTTTTGGGGGGGGGGGGTGAATTTGGAAGAAGTTTTGGGGCCGGTACATGTCCAGTATTTACTCTTTTTATCGATTTTTCTCACGAATTTGAACCCATGAAAAATTAAAAGCTATTAGTCAGTAGTCTGAATAATATAGTCATAATTACTTTAGCAACAGTCTTGAGGTGTGTAGGCTATTCATAGTCACACATTTTTGCTTCTTAGGAATAATTTGTTGTTTGTGTAATAAAACAAAATTTTAGTTTACTCACAATCCTTGTAGTCAGCATTCATGGAAACATATGGCTTGTTACAAATAGAATATTTCAAGTCCCAAAAATAAAATAAAGTAACTATCATACAAAAGTCCAAAGGTCCCAAACAAGATCTCAATTTATGAGAGTCAAGGGGCCAACTTTTATCCAGAATTAAACACGAGCTGAGGGCTAAAGCTGCCAATCAAAGTGATACATACCTACCGAAAAAGGGGCCTAGATTAAAACCTTTACGAAGCTGACTTTTTCCGAGCCAATATAATAATAGGCTAGTAATCATACATACAAGTGCCAAATTGGTCATCTTTTGAATTACTGCTTTAAGTTCGAGATTTAAGTGTTCAATAACATATTAACATCACGTGAAAGAGAACAACTCCATGACGAAAATTGACTTGTATATATATATATATATATATATATATATATATATAAATGCTGTTTAAGTGACACTTTGGGATGAATTTGCATTTTATAAAGGTCAAATTTTAGTAGAAAGAGAGGAGGATGCTCGAAATTAGATAGTGATTTTGTTTAATATATAATTTTATTGACGTTTAAATTTGAATTGTTTCACATTTCTATTGTTAAATGATAGCAACAGAAGGAAACAAGCCAGACATATAAAGTGATTTTGGAAGGAAAAAAACCAAGAAGGATGAATTCACCTCCTGACTTCTACTAGTATTAACGTGTTAAAAAGAAGTCGTAATCATTCCGTTTTTACAACTAATGCTGAAGTCACTTTTGGTAGACCTTCTGGAGGCCTCGCGTGCATTGTTAAGAATAACCTGAGTTTGCTCTCTCCAGTGTGTTTTCACAGTGATAAATTCATCCTTGCGGTTCGGTTTGGTAATACTGTGCTGATAAATGTGTATCTCCCGTGTAACAAAAAAACTATTTCCACTTTAAACGCGCATATGAAAGCCTCGGCAAATCTTAAGGCTATTCTTGCGTCTATTGTGTCAACTGGGTATGATTTCATAGTGGTTGGTGACTTCAACACAGATATTACAAGTCAGTCAGTTTGATCCGATGTAGTCCTTGATGCTTTTTCTGCTTATAAAATAGTCGAGAAAAGTGTTGATTATTCATATATTCACCAATCTCGAAGTTTGTCTAATATTGACCATGCAGTTTCCTCGCCAAATATTAATGTATCGACTGTTCTTGTTCATGATGACTATCGTGATATTGACCACCTCCCGATTTTGTTCTCTGATTCACTAGGCGCTTCCCGTTCTACTAGACCATTTACACAAAGTTCTTAGTGGTTTCACAGGAATAATTGAAGTAGAGCTAATTTTGCACTTTATATTACTACGTTGTCCGCGTTATTGGGTTCTATAAAAGTTCCTTACCATTTGCTTCAAGTTACTGACCGTTTCTCAAATGATAAGCAGTCTCTAAATGAATATTATGATAAAATAATATGGTGCTTAAGACAAGCAGAGGCGACTGCTGTTCCTCTAGAAAAGATTAAAGTTAAAACTAGAAAACCAGAATGGGTTTTGGACCCAGAATTAAAAGTTGTAAGGAATAAAGCTAAGTTTTGGCTATGAATATGGGCGTCTTGCGGTCGGCCAAATCGAGGATTTGTCTTCGATCTGAAGCAAAGTACCGAGCGTGCTTATAAAAAACGTTTACGGCAGTCTAGGGTATGTGGTTTTGATTTTCCTGCGTCGAGAAAGGAGTGGTCTCATGTTTTGAATTCGGATAAGCTTAGTAGTGATTTTTCCGGAAGTCCTTTAGCAATTCATACTTGGGTGTCGTATTATAATGATATTTTCGGCAAGATGAACCGGGAAGTTGAAAATCTTTTTAGTAACCTTCTTGAGTCGTGCTTGCCTAATCGTATTTCTCAGTGTAATGTATTATCAGTTTCTACTGTTGATATTGGTCAAGCTATTAAGAACATGCAATCTAGCTCTGTTGATCAAGACGGAATTCCGTCTTATCATCTAAAAGTAGTTTGCCCAAGTTTGATAGATCACCTTCAGCTACTGTTTCAGATGTGTTTATCTACTTCTATGGTTCCCGACGGTTTTCTCTGTGGCACAGTCAACTCGGTTTTGAAGCGTGGAAAAACTTCGTCAGAGTGTAGTTCTTATCGACTAATTACTGTTTCCTGCACTTTTGGCAAAGTTTTTGAATATATTCTTCTCCTTTTCATTTCAGAAAATGTTAATTTTGGTGAAAACCAGTTTGGCTTTCAAAAAAGGCTGGGATGTCAGCACGCCCATCGTGTGATAGCTTCCCTCCTGTTGCAATCTGTTAATGATAGATCTCCTCTTCTTATCTATGCTCTTGATCTTTCGAAAGCTTTCGATAGTATAGTCCACTCACATGCACTCTATTCCTTTTTTTCCAACAATATTAACCTTTCTATTGTTGTTTTGTTACGGCACTGGTATTCTAACTCTTTTATTCAGGTAAACTGTAATGGAGTAGTTTCCGATTCAAAGGTGTTTCTTCGGCGCGGGGTCCTTCAAGGTGGTGTGCTTTCTCCAACTATTTTTAAGTTATGTATTGCTCCTATCCTTTCATCCTTGCCATCGACTTTCATTTCTGATGGAATTGATGTCTCGTATCTTGCTTATGCGGACGATGTTTTCCTTGTCAGTCGTTCTACGGCTGGGCTCTCGCATTCTGTCAGCTGGATCTCAGACCAGTTTAGACGCATTGGGCTTATGTTGAACGTTGATAAGTGCGAATATGCTTCCTTTACTTCGAGTGCGAGTCTCCCTCTTAACTGTGTTTTTTTCTTAACTGTGGCTTGGTCTTCACATTACCAATAATCTCAAAACACTTCGGGCTCTGACAGTTTCTAATGCCAAAAAAAATTCAGATAGGATATTTAAAAATTGTTGCAAATAGAGGGAGGTACAATAGAACAGCGCTTGGGAAATTATATTCTTCATTTTGCGATCAGTATATTCTTTTTTTATCTGGTTTTCTTACAATTCTGAAGCCTAAAGATCTGAATTCTATCCGGACTTATTAATTTAAATTTTCTCGGTACCTTTTGTGCCTCCCTCCGTGGTTCCGGAACCGGCACCTATTATCGCGATTCGGCCTCCCCTGATTTACGGGAAAAATTGACTGTGTTTGCGGGAAAGCTGTCGTTATCTGCAGGTCTTACTGCGCACCATAATTTACGTCGTTTTATGTAAATAATTGTTAAGTGTGCGAGTTTGCTTTTTTGTTGTTTTTTTTTTTTGTTTTTTTTTTGGTTTTGTTTTTTTGTTCTTGATGTACTCCGCTTCTTTTTTATAGTAGGTACTAAATAAATTATTATTATTATAGGCTACTTACTAGCTTCCACACACTCAAGTGGCCCAAGGGTAATTCTACCATCGGCAGAAGGGCTCAGCTTCTTTGGCTGAAGAGCAAATATTTCAGTAATGCCAAGTTCCTGTGGTCGGGTGAGATAACCTTCATCTGATCGCCACTTATTCTCATTGCCATCACAATTACAAAATAACCCTGGATGAGCGCACTTCCTGTCAGCTGTAATCAAATAATCCCACATTAACGATATACCTTTGGCTGTCTTTGAAGTGGTTAAAGCTTTGATTTTGTAAGCGATAAATTTTCGTATTATAAGATTACATGTTGTTCAAATCAAATAAAGTATAATGATATCGGTTTTGTGTTTACAAAAATAATATATATTCAAAATAAAGCTGTTTTTAAATTAATTAGGATTCTTACTATCCACCTTGCATAGAAAAAAAAAGATAAAAAAAACTGTACAGGAAAATCGGGCTTCAGGTCCGTACTTGGGGCCCTCCAAATATACAGATACAAATCCATGCATGATTTTGATTGCAACCCGACAGTTATAGTCAGAAACCATTTCACCAACAGGCTAAAAACCCGGGTGGAACTTTATTTCATCGATCATGTTCAGCTTGTTATCTGTTAGAACCGCCCACATCTGCAGTGGCGCAGTGGGCTAAAACCTCTTTACCTGTAGGCATCTGAACGTAATATTTTATAGCCCAAAGACAAACATTTAATTGCTCCTTTTTATAACAAATAAAATTGAATTAGTAAAATTTGAATAGTATAATTTTTGTTTCATTTCAATGCTGTAATAAATGGAAAAGAGAATATTTGTAATATAATTCGCTTTCAGTGAAGCGCCAATCACGCAGTAAGTTTTAGATTTTTACAGACAGGGAAGGAGGATTTAAAGTGAAACATCTCATCGTAAAACTCATCTAATAACGGACTTGAAGCAAAACAGTGGTTCGCTTTGGATGCGTGAGCTAATTGCCTATAGGCAGTTAGATTGCCTCTGCATCACCTTGTCAACGTAGCGTTAATCAGCTATGCAAGGGTAATGTGATGTAAATTATGCAAATAAGGTACAAAATTTTCCTGGGGTTCTGACTATAACTGACAAAGTAACATGTTGATCTTTTGACTTAAATTTTATTGGACTATAATCATATATCGAGACCCTTAGCCTTAAGGCTGAACGTATAATGTCACCCTTGGAGGTGAATCTTTTAATATCTATGACCCTTTTGATTAAATCGGCTGTTTGAAAATTTCGAAGTGAAATCCATGTACGACCTAAAGGACCATGGGCACACAAAGTTGGCTGGGTGTCCTCCAACTCGTTTTCTAGAAATTTAAAAAGGGTGGTAGATGTCAAAAATATACAGTCGAATCACTCCTTTCTCCGATCATTCGTCCAACTTTTGAGAGCTACATTCCATACAAACAAAGCGGGAAATCAAAACTTGCAAGTTGTCATAGGCAGCGCAATAGTGCTGCTTAACTAAAGACAGATATGGATTTAATGTATTTTAATAATATATATATTTTTTTTAACGAGGCCACTTCGTATGGAACGAGTTGTCGTAGAAACTTCAAAAGAGGCCCATTACATTGAAAATTGAAAGCTTTAGTATTCTTTATAAGAGTCGAAAATGATTAAAGGACAAAAAGCCTCCTAGCCCCGCCTTTTTTTAGCCACTGCCTTCTCCCTCAGCCCCGGAAGACATCCGATCAACATTTTTATATAGCCAATTTGTTAAAATAGTCCAAAAGTCTAATAAACTATGCTTCCAGGGCTGACATGACCCCAACAGCCCTAAGGGCCAGGGCTGTAAATTATGTAAGTGGCAAATGGTTTCCATATAGATTTATTATTGGGAAGGTGACAAGTTTTTTCATCTTGGCTGTCCGAAAAGGTTAAGGATATTAAGGCAAAAATTTCAAAGAATGCTGAACGAAATTTTTAATTAAACAAAAAACCATCCCTTGCATCCAGGTTGTCAAAAGACATCTGCAATATCTAAGAAATGGCTGAGGGCATTAAGTTAAAAGTTTCAAGGTATAAATTAGAAGGATGCTGAACCATATCAAAAGAAACAGTCTATCCAGGCTTTTAAAAGATCGTATCTGCCTTATCTTACGAACGACTAAGAGCATTAAGTTCAAACTTTTAGGAAAAGTTAAGGTAATTACTGAACTGAGTAAGAATGTGCATCCAAGTTGTCAAAATAGAGCATCTGCAACAGCTCAGGGAGGGCTAAGGGCAATGAGATGAAACTTTCAGGGAATGTTGAACTAAAGCAAAATACCCCATGTGCATCCAGATTTTATATAATCTTAGGGATGTCGAAGGGTATTTAGTTGGGACTTTCAGTTTTTAAGGAGGATGTTGAATTAAACTAAAGGACATTAAATGAATCCATGTTGTCAAAAGAGCTTATCCATAATATTCATGGGCGCCCATAAGCAGAATTCCAGGGGGGGGCAAACCTTGTCGAATTGGTACTTTTAATGCTATATAATAGAAATCTCGGAACAAAAATATAAAAACAAGGCAGCATCATTCAGCCAGGGGGGGGGGGAGCCCCCCCCCCCATATGGGCGCCCCTGAGAATATTTCAGGGATGGCTAAGGGTATTGAGTAAAAACCTTCAGGGAATGTTGACTAAAATTAAAGGACACAATATGCATTTAGGTTTTCAAAAGGGCGTGTCTGCAGAATGTCAAGAACGGCAAAGAGAAGTAGTTTTGAAACTTTCATGGCATGTTGAGTGGGATATTGAACTAAACCAAAAGACATTACAAATGGTGCTTAAATCGTTGCCAAAGAGTGTATCTGCAATATTTCGTTAACGGTTCTAAGTAGAAACTGTCAGTGCATGTTGAACTAAATCAAAAGACACTATGAGCTTCCAGGCTGCCAAAACGCCTTTAATAACAATATCTCAGGAACGAAAAAAAAGCATTAACTTGAAACTATAAGGGAATATTGAGGCTAATAATGAACTAAATCAAAAGACTGTGCATCCAGGCTATTTAAAAAGTAATACTGGACAGAGGGATTAAGTAAACTTTAAATTTTGTAAGGGGGGGGGGGAATCAAGAGGAGCTCGCCAAGGATAATAAGTTCTTAGACATAAATATTATTGTATAGATTCTTATTGAAAATATTGTTGTTGTTTTTCTACTTAAAATTTTTGAACAAGAAGACGTCTCAATTAAAGTTTCAGAACTGCCTCAACCGCAAAAACATCTGGCTGTTTTGATTCTTGACGTGCCATTTATAAACTTATTTTCTTTACAAGAAACAAGAACTCTTTTTAATAAAATAGCTCAAAATGAATTTATTTAAACAAACAAGCAGTTAACATAAAACATATAACAATAAGATTCTTATAATAAAATGATCAACCAATATTAGTCTATATTCCAAGTCGTGACAGGAGGGGGATCGTATCAGCTTTATAGAAGACAAAGATTATGCTGATGTTTGATCCATTTACTTGAATAATAAAGTAGTAAGACGCAAATGTTTCATTTTGGCTAGTTTAGCATCCACCACAACGAGCCCTCAAATTTTCCAGTTTATACACCAAGCCTCTCCTAAGATATAGCTGATACATCCTTTTGGCAACCTGAATGCAGACGGCGTATTGTGATTCAGTTCACCTTACCCCCTCAGTATTTCCTGAAAATGTCATTCAAGATTATATAGTAGAGTTATATTTACAATTTGTTGCAAAACATTTTCTAGGATAAAAATTAGCAAGCTTGGATGTGAAGAAAGATTTGTTTTGTGAGGAAGAATCAGCGACAGTACTAAAAGGATTAAGAAATAAAAAGGCTCCAGGTGCTGATAGTGAGGTAAATGAGTTTCTTAAATATGGTGGCTCTGAGGTTAGAAATAAGTTACTGAAGATTATGAATATGATTTTTGAAAAAGGGAAGGAACCAATGATTTTAGGCCTTAATTAAACCACTGTATAAGAAAGGTGATAAGAGTGAGTGTGGTAATTATCGAGGCATTAGTCTGATCTCTGTAGGTAGGAAATTACTTAGTAATATGATACTTTTTATACTGAGAGATGCTGTAGACAAAGTTTTAAGAGAAGAACAGTGCGGTCTTAGAAAAGGTAAAGGTTTTTTACCAAATTTTCACTCTTAGGTTAATAATTGAGAAGTGCCTGGGTTATCAAACACCTTTGTTCCTCAGTTTTATAGATTATGAGCAAGCGTTTGATTCTATAGATAGGAGAGCTTTAGCAATGTCTTATCCTTGTATGATATACCAGATAAACACATTAAACTGATTAGTGCTATGTATAAAAATAACACTACTTCAGTTAAGGTAGGAAATGAGGTTTAGCACCTGTTTTTGAATTAAATCAGGAGCTAAGCAGGGTTTTGTTCCCCCTTTATATGGATCTATTTGATGGACTTTGTCTTAAAGAGCACAGGAAAGGCAATGGGAGACCACGGAATCCAGTAGGGAGGAAAAACTCTCCTGGACTGAGATTATGCTGATGAGTTAAGCATCCTAGAGGAAAATGTGAGCAAAATGAATGAACTTTTTGAGGTTTTGCCAGTTCACAGTCCTAGAATATGTTTAAAAATTAATGTTAAGAAGACTAAGTCACCAAGGCTAGGAATAAGTGAAGATGAAAAGGTGACGTTGAGTAACGAAAATATTGATCAGGTGCGCAGCTTCAATTACCCTGGTAGTATTATTAGTAAAGACGATGGTAAAGCAGTGAAGATATTAAAAGTAGAATAGCCAAGCCTCAGGGTATATTTTCACAGTTAAAAAATAAGTTTGGAAGACTAGGAAGATACTTCTGCAAGCCAAGATTAGAATATTGGAAGCTACAGTGATGACAGTGGTTAAATATGGCTCTGAAGCATGTGCACTCCTAAAAGCGGATGAAGATTTGCCAGATGTTTTTCAGAGAAATTGCCGACAGACAGTTTTGGGTATCCGGCTGACTGACCGTATTTCAAACAGTAGGCTGTACGAAAATGTATAATGAAAGAAAGGTTGAGATGGCTAGGGCACGTTCTGCGGATGAAGGATGACATATTGCTGAAGATTGCCCTTTTCGGCTAACCGTCTAAAGCTAAGCGGAAAGCAGGTCGTCCTCGTCTGGGTTTGGAGGATGTCACAAAGAAAGATTTAAAGGAAATGGGAACTTTATGAGAGGGTGAAAAGAGGGGGGCTTTGAATAGATTGGGATCAAGGAGGAGCGTGCGTGCATAGCTGTGTTGGCCTCAGGTGGCT
Source organism: Artemia sp. Qi Xiang Cuo (assembly GCF_049724085.1). Lineage (NCBI taxonomy): Eukaryota > Metazoa > Arthropoda > Branchiopoda > Anostraca > Artemiidae > Artemia > Artemia sp. Qi Xiang Cuo. The sequence continues at coordinate 27,978,921 of NC_142807.1, read as the reverse complement.
TGGTGCTTCAGTGAGTTGTTAGCAGTACTAGTAGTAGAATCTTAATTCTTAAATTTAAAAAAAAACATACAAACAATCTTTTTATTTACCAATACAAAAACAGCACAAATTGAAAACATACAGAAATTACAATCAATAAATAAATGAGACCCTAAACAAATATATTACCACTCTAATTTGTAAACCTCGAATCGGCCTTGGGTTAAATTTTTTTATATAGTGTTGTTTATATTTTAGCACCTAAAAAGACATAGCTCGAAAAAGAAAGTTTTTCCACCCTGACGGTAGTGGTACTGACGTGTTGGTGTCCTGCCTTCCCCCTTTAGAAGGCTTAGGTGACATTCACCCTGCTCCTTCTTGTGGCTTTTTAATTTTCTCTGAAAAACTTCTTTTTTTGGAAAAAAGTTTCTTTAATTAAAAAACAAAACGAAAACATTTACTAAAAACAAAACATATTTAAATTTTTTCTCTTTCATTACTTAAATAAATCCAAAATTTCTGATAGTTCTAGGAATGACTATTCGTATAAACTAAACAGTCAGTCTAATTTCATTAATTATTTTGAGTAATGATGGTTACTATGGTAAGTTTCTTTCTTTTTTTGTTGTTGTTGTTGTTTCAATGGAATAAAAATGACATTCAAGTGGCTTAGAGGTTTTGAGAAGGAGGGAAGGGGACGTGTAACACCTCTCTAATTTTTTAACCTTGGTTAGCATTGAAATATAATTTTTGTTGTTGTACTGTTCTCAATTTTATGACAAACAAAAACACGCTGCCTGAAATAAAGATTGTTTTCAGTAAAGGGCAAATGACTGCTTGGCCTTTAGGAGGATTAGGTGACGTTAGACCTATTTCTATTTATGGTAATTTTAGTTGGTGTTCAGTTTGACTTGATTATTCAATGTGATTTCTGCTCACTTGGGGTGTAATTATTCACTGAAAATGTTTCTGTTCGTTATGGGTGTCACTTATTATTTAACTTTATTTTTGCTCGTCTTTACTTTAATATAGCTCTTTACTCTTCTTTGAAAAACAACTGTTTTTAGATTTTGTCCCTCCACATTTTTTATTGTTATTATTGATCTCCAAAGCCACTGGTTTACTTAGAATGAACATTTTGAAAATTTAGGTCTTGATCTTTTGTAAATTTATAGCTTGAAAATTTAATCTTAATTTTTCTTGAAAAGTTAGCAAAAAATAAAGAAGAACTTACTTGCACAGGGACAACGACCAGGCTTTGTGGCTCCAAGATAGTCTAATATGGCGCCAGACGATGATCTGAACCACGTGTATGAATGCAGCTCCAATGGTGCTTTATAACAATCATATCTTATATGCTGCCTACATTGGAGTGATTGTGAAATCAACGATTGCAACATATCAGGCGTAAATTCTCTATAGGTTAGCTTAATGAGGATATTTCCAGCTTTCTTGCTTCGTACTTCCTATAAAAACAAAACTAATCTAATAGTCTACTTTTATGATATTTAAATTCACAGAAAAACAAGGTTAAGTTCAAAAATTTAGGACATTATTAAGAAGAATAAACCGGGACAGCTTAGAAAATTCAAATTACCTTAGAAATATCTAACAGTGTTACTAGAGATGCACATTATAATCCCACAACGAAGCCAACTATAAAAATTTGAAATTATCTTGAAATCAAATTTTTGTTTTAAACGAAGATCAATTGGCAGATTCATAAATTTAGGAAGGAATGGGTAGTGTGAATGAGGCAATACAGGGGGAAAAAAAATACTTTAGGTTCTTGTAGTATCAAAACAAAGAATTAAAAAAAAATTCCACAATTAAGGCCAAATTAAATGCAAATATTTTGGAAATTATGGAGAATTTCCTGGTATTTGGGAAAAGCATTGTCTCAAAGGTCCCTTCCCTTTCATGCCCTGCATACTGTGCTAAATGTAGACTTATGAAGTCTACATTTATTAAATGTGGACTGCTAAATGTGGACTTATTAAGTCTATGTTTGCTAAATGAGGACTACTGAATGTGGACTTACTAACCCCACATTTGCTAAATGTGGACGGCTAAATATATGGATTTATTAAGTCAACATCTGCTAAATGTGGATTGCTAAATATGGACTTATTAAGTAAAACTGGTTTGGCAAAACGCAAAAGTTCACCAAAATACGAATTATGCAGCAATTAGTGTTCGGAAATTTCTGATTTACTTTAGGCTTCAAGTATCGGTCAAAATATCCCAGTCTTCGGACTTTTAATATAATACTACCGTTTTAGGAGTTTCTCTAAACCATTTGAACAAAATCTGAAAAATCACTGGAAATCAGGCACTTACTAAGAGGCATAGAAACACACACAAAAAACCGTTGCATACATGCTAGGCTTTGAGACTGCTTATTAAAGAATACAGTTCTGTTGTTAATCTCAAGTTCTTGAACAGCAAAATTATCTTTGGCACACAAAAGAAGAAGAAATTTTTATAGCTCTTTGATTCTAATCATAATTCATTTAGCTAATTACGTTGACAACGACAAGCGGCGTCAATTCACGAAAACTTTGAGAGGCGATGGGGGAGGGGCAAATGTATTGTCAAATATCTAAGAGGGATATTTGTCGTTTTTCCTTTTTTTCAATGAGAACACACACGAAAGGTATTTTTCAAAATATAAGGGGGACGAAAAAATCCACAGGGGCAATCCTCCTCCCAAAAAAATCAATGCCACTGGCGAAGAAAGAGGTTTTGATTCAAAATGTACTTTCCACTTTTTTGTAGTGCTTCGCCTTTAATCCTTTACTATGTTTACTATTTTTTTTTTCATGGTTTGTTTTTTAATAAGACCAGCACTTCTTCTAAATAAACTAACTTCCCACTGATTACGTGAGAATTCGAATATATTTACCATATCAGTGGGTAAGTTGTGATCAACGACTGTTTTTCTGGCTCCAGAGGGCTCAAATTGACATAGAACATGAGCTGGGGGGTGAGGTCCATTGCCATCTATATCTATTTCGTAGACACCACTTTTGTGATAGCCCAACAACGCCAATTCTTCACAAGTTCTCTTATAAAGTGCTGAAAAATGAAATCATTGCGCATCAATTTGCAAAATAGGCATGCCTCAAATCCAAAGGTGGTAGCTTGTATTATTGTTACTATTATTTTTTCCTTTTAAGAAACTTTTAACATCTTAAAGGTACAGATTTAGGAACAAGGCTTAAGAGAGAGGAGAGAAAGAGAGAGCGAGAGAGAGAGAGAGAGAGAGAGAGAGAGAACAAGGTAACTTCAAAGTTCTGTCATATAATTAGATAAAAAAAATCAGGAAAGTAAAGAGAGCGACACCAAAACAAAACACGAACAGAAGTTTTTACGACCCTTCGTAAGCCCCTACCTCTTTATGTTAACCTTGCCTTGAACCTTAGTTCCTCCAATACCTCCAGACGTCCGTAAGTAGCCTTCAATCTCCCCTCAAGTGGGCCGCAGGGTATATAACCTTCCACTCTGGTATGAGACTCGTCTGGAGGACTCTTCCGTCCTTTACGTTAAAGTTTAATTTTTTGCCCTAATTCTTTAAGATCGACTGGAAAAACATAGGGTTCTTTAATTAGAATAAGAAACATTTTAAAGCACTATAAAACTTTAACATAAAGAGTGAGGGGTAAGGGACGGGAAAGCCCTCTTATATACAGATTTATGTTCGTATTCAAGTTCGAATTTTGCTCTTAACTTTCATTAAAAAAAACCGTTTTGCTATTTCGATAAAATAACAGTTCAAAATAGGGATAAAATCCTTTTTTAATAGACAGTGTATAATAAATTTCACAAAAAATACCAGATATTTCGGTCACATATACAGTGACAGTCATCAGTAGTAAAACTTCAGTCATCAGTAGTAAAAGCCAGTTTTACTACTGATGACGGTCACTGTATATGTGACCGAAATATCTGGTATTTTTTGCGAAATTTATTATACACTGTTTATTAAAAAAGGATTTTATCCCTATTTGGAACTGTTATTTTATCGTCATGGAAAGGCAGTGTGGTCTCCGAAATTATCTACGTTTTGCTATTTATTTTTTATCTGTTTTAATAGCATGCCCAAGGTCACCCCACATGTGAGGAGGGCTACTTCTCCCTCCAACACGACTTTTTAAATCCAAATAAAACTGTTGCACAACAATGCTTCGAGCAGAAGAACTCATCAACTCTTTGCAATGTCAAGGGAGCTTTGCCGCCTCAGACCTATTCCTTTCTTCAACCTTCTTTCTTTGTATCTAATTTTAATATTTGTAAAACAATGCTTTGAGAAGAATCATCAACTCTTAAAAAGTGTAGGCCTCTAAATATTTATTAGGAGTGCGTAGGGATTTCATATATTGAAAACTGATTATCGGTTCATCTTTCAGCTTTCAAGGCGAAATCTTAAGAAAAACATTATGGATTTTACTATGGACGCCAGTAGGGGGACAATGGCCCCAGGAAATATAAAGCTATTAAACATTGTATACAAATATAAAAATGAGTTATATTACCATTAAAATATCTTTAAAGTGTTTGGAAACTGGTCTTTAGCATCTTTAATGTGGAAAAAAAAAAACTTCTGAGCCCCCCAATACTCAGTAGATTTAGCAGAATTTTTGCTCTTGACATCTCGAAGCAAAAGACACTTGGAACTGGAAAAGACATGATCATCCTTGAAATTCGTACACTTTTTCAATGAAATTCGGAACTTGGAAATGGCAATAGTGAAATAAATAATGGGGGGAGGGGTGAAGAAGTTTAGCTACACTGAAGATCTCATAGTCAACCTTTACTGCAAGACGCATTGCATTGGCAAGATAGATAGTATTCCAAAAGTAAGTTTAATGGCACGTGAAAGTCCAATACGCTGAGCTTCTGCAACACAATGACAGCAAAGGAACGTACTAGGGTCGTAACAATCAGTAACACTCCCCTGATAATGTTACAAAAAATGCTTTCTCTATTTTTAGCCGTGCAATTTGTAAGTATTGATTGTTGCCGTGCAGATTGATCGTAGAATCCCTTTTTAAGTGTATTTAAGTTCAAGTTTTAAAGCACTATCTTCGAGCTATCCTTTTATTAAAGAAGGTGATATGAAACATTTTCTTTGTATAACTTTTAAAATTAATTAATTATTTTCTCATTTGGAAACTAAAAGTAGATTATTAAAACTATAAATATTTATTTAACTAAAATATACAACATTTTGAAACAAATAAGATACTTTCATTTGGAAATGTAGAGATTGAAAGGGTAACCAATTTCAATTATCTGGGAATGATTATTGATGAAATAGTTTACATGGAAAGATCATGTGAGGCCACTTTCCATTAAAATTTCCCGAGGGACAGGTATTCTAAATAGACTAAAGTATTTTATTTCTCATGAAGCACTTAAAACTTTATATTATACTATCGTTTCTTCATATTCAGAGTATGGATGCGCTCTTTGGTCTAATTTGTTTAGTTATAATACACGTAAAATCCAACTAATACAAAATAGGGCAGTAAAAACTCTATTTTCATATTAATACTCTACAAGTGATTCATTCCGTCTGGCGAAAGTTCTAACTGTTTCTAAAATATCTAAGCTCCAAGTTACAATTTTAGTTTACTCATGTATTATTCTTTAGCACCACTTGGACTAAGACAACTTAATGTGTTTCAAACGGCTTCAGAATTTCATTCATACCCAACAACCTCATCTGAAAATAATTTACTCATATCAGAAATGCGCCACAGCCATAGAGGTGCACTGTCATTACGACATGTTGGTGTTGAGGTGTGGAACATGTTGCACAACTATATAAAGGAATCAATTTCATTAAGTTCGTTAAAAAAAAATTAAAAGATATCTTATTGAGTAAATTAAAGTCGTTTGTTTAGTTTTTTTGATTAATATTTTTAGAATAAGGTATATGCGATGATCTTTTGAAGTGACTTATTTCCTTTCATATTTGGAATATATAGAATGCTCATATATGGTTGAATTATATAGAAGAATTGATTTCGATAATTTCGTTCTGAAGAAAATACTTAAAAATATCTTATTGAGTAGATGAGGAAAGTGCTTACATTATTTGTTGTTTAGTTTTTGTGTGTTTTTTGTTTGTTTAGTTTTTCTGCTTAATGATATTAGAAAAAGGATATTTTTGTTTGATGATATTTCTGTCATTCTTTGTGATATTTTTATCAAATAAATAATTTCTTAAATCCCCGTACTGGCCGTTGATAGCCTCTGGCATGTTGGCAGTACGGGAATAAGTGTATGTATTGTTTTTTATTTTGTCAATAAATCAAGTCAAATAAATCAAAATATAAATCAAATATAAAAATAAAATAAAAAAAGTAGGTGATATGAAACATTTTCTTTATATAACTTTTAAAATTAATTAACTCATTTTATCATTTGGAAACTAGAAGTAGAATATTAAAACCATAAATATTTATTTAAATACAAACCTTAAAAATCATATTCTATGCATGGGGAGGAGACAAAAGAATTCCAGACAAACAAAGGTCATATTTAAGCGAATTCATGAATCCGGTGTTTAGAATAGGCAGATAATGAACGGGGCTCGTAGAATCAGACAGTATATTCAAGATGGAATCCACGAAAGATAATGGTCAAAATAGGCTGTTGCTTCTTACGAATGTAAAATGGCGCATGGAGACCGATGCGATCTAGCCATTAAATAACAACGAAGACCACACTGCCTTCCCATAAAACAAACAACAAAAGGTAAAACAATGAAGAGTTACTTTAAAAGGGTGGATATTTTTCTAAATGAATATTTCGGCTCTATATCTAAGAACCGTTATCAGAAAAGCACAGCTAAATATAAAATAAAGCCACAAATAAATACATGAATATCAGAGCTAAAATTAATTTAGCCTATATGTATCTAAAACATAGTAAAAAAATTACATTTATCTCTGAGATTAGTATATTTATCATCTCCCTTATCATTTCCTAAAAAGTTCCAAATTAATATACTCAGTTATTCCTGAGAAAGGCCCTTTTGACAATCCGTAGACACATAATGTGTTTTGATTTAGTTAAACACTCTACTCACTATTCTGTGAAAGACTCACTTGAATACCCTTTGTCTAGTTGGAAAGTAAAGTTCAAAATACATACCTTTGTCAATAACATATACTATATATAAACAATGAACCAATTGTCCTGAGGACTGTGGGGATGTTGACATCCTCAAAGACATAATTACTGGATCTGTCAACAATGCTGAACAAAATAACTCTCTTATAATTTTGATCAGGTGTATTTCAGGGAATGATAGGCTTGGAAGGGGGTGGGATGGTTACCATCCATTCACTTTCGACTCTTAAAAAGGGCACTAGAACTTCCCATTTCCAATAAAATAAGCCCCATTCGATCAGAAGTTTATACAACCTCCCGTTCCATAAAAATCTTATATGCCCCGGGGCATAGCTTACAACTCTTTCTCCTGACCTCTGGGGTTTTTTTTCCACCCTGAAACCATTGTTATATACTCTTTGGACTACTGTAATGAAAATTCAGAATTTCAATAGGATGCGTTTAGGGAATAGAGGATATCAAGGAGGGCGGCTAGTTGCCCTCCATCACTTGTGACTCTTAAAAAGGAACTAAAACTATATATTTCCAATCTAATGATCCTTCTCTAAAGTTCACACAACCACACCTTCCCTAAGAACTTTATATGCCCCCGGGGCATAAGTTAAAACAATTGCCCCCGGGCTCTGGAGGGTTGTGTCAACCCCGAAAACCCCTGTTATATGGCCTTTGGACAATTTTTGAACAGATGGCTGTCTCAAAATCTCTATCAGATGCATTTCGAGTAAACACGACGTGTAGCGGGGGTAGCTGCCCTCCGATGCCCTTTACTCTTAAAAAGGGCACTAGAACTTCTGATTAACATTCCAGCGAGCACCCTCCCTAGTATATACGAATATACTCTCTATAAAAACCTTATATGCCCCCAGGGCATGACTTAAAACTGTTACCCTGAGGGCCTTGGGGGGGGGGGGTTGTCATTCTCAAAGATATAGTTTCCAAACCTTTAAAATACGCTGAACAAAATGGCTATCTCTAAATTTTGATTAGACATGTTTGGGGATATGAAGGGCGTGGGGGCTGGTTGCCCTTCAATCACTTTCAAATATTAAAATGGGCACTAGCCCTTTCAATTTCCAATCGGATGAGCCCTTTTTAAAGTTTCTACGGCAACTTCTTCTATACAAAGGGTCCAGGTCTAAAAAAAAAAAAAAAAAAAAAAAAAAGCGAAAAAAAATAATTAATACATTGTGCCCACATCGCTCTTTACTTAGGCAGCGCTATTGCGCTGCCTATGATGACAAAGTCAATAAAGCTTGTTTGCCTTAATGTGAGTATCATGTTAACTTTTGGTCCATTTTATGACCAAATACCATACCTGTTTTAACTAGAGCCGCGTTTTCAGGCTCAGCGGGTTAGAACATGGGTTGTACTCGTTTAGTTTCAAGTGGGAAGGCATCAGGATATCGACTAGTCAGGACCACTATCGTCAGGACATTGACAAAATCCGTCATGTCATCGACAAAAAATCCATCAGAACATCGACAGTCATAAAATCAACACGTCATGACATCGACAGTCACAATTGCTACCGGTCAGAACATGACAGTCATAACATCGACACGTCAGTTCATCGACAGTCACAATCATTACCCGTCTGAACGTCGACAATCATAAGGTCGAAACGTCAGTTCATCGACAGTCACAATTGCTAGCCGTCAGAACGTCGACAGTCATAACATTGACGCGTCAGAACATAAATTTTTTTTTTCATAACGAAAGTCCGTCAAAACCACTAACCGTCAGAAAGTCGACAATCATAACATCGCCACGTAAATTTTTCATAGCATCTAAAATTTTAAAACTTTAGTTTTTTTGGGCTTTAGGGGGGAAAGAAATCTAGGTTAGGTTAGGTTACATATTTAATATATGCTATGCTTTACCCCCATCACCCTGGTGTGCAAATATATAGCCGAAATTTGTTTCTAAACTATTATGTATTTATTACTATTATATAAACTTATAATTTTTTTTACATAATGATAATCCGTCAGAACCACTAACCGTCAGAACGTCGACAGTCATAACATCAACACGTCATAACATATAAAAAAATTTTAGATGTTATGACTGTTGGCGTTCTGACGGATACCGATTGTGACTGTCGATGAACTGACGTGTCGATGTTATGACTGTTGACGTTCAGACGGGTAGCGATTCTGACTGTCGATAAACGGACGTGTCGATGTTATGACTGTCAACGTTCTGACGGGCAGCAATTGTGACTGTCGATGTCCTGACGTGTCGATGTCCTGACGTGTTGATGTTCTGACGGATTTTCCTTGTCGACGAAATGACGTTTAGTGCTTGTGACGGTTAGATAAAATGGCAGCACCCGGTTTCAAGTTCCTAGTTTTTCGTCTAGTTTCGTCTAGTTTCAGCGGGTTCGAAGTTTCAACCCCGTGTTTTCCTCGAGAACCCGCTTTGTGAAAACGCTTGATGCACTAGACGAGAACAACCCAGGTTCGAACCTGCTGAGCCGTCAACAACCCGTCTTCGAACACGAGTTGTGCTCGTCTAGTGCATCAAGTATTGTCACAAAGCGGGTTCTCAAGGAAAACACGGAGATTGAAACTTCGAACCCGCTGAAACTAGACAAAACTGGACCAAAAATTAGAAACTTGAAACTAGACGAGAACAACCCGTGTTCAACGCTATATAGTTGCCTATAGTAAAGGCCCTACGGCTCCAATGTTTTATTATTATTTATATTATTTTTTTTCCAGAGGCACTTCATATGAAAGGGGTTGTCGTATAAACTTCAAAGGGGGCTCATTTGATTGGAAATCGAGAAATCTAGTGCCCTTTTTAAGGGTCAAAAGAGATTGGAAGGAAACCAACACCCCTTCCACGCCCACCATTTCTCCAAACACATCCAATCAAAATTTGAGCTAGCCATTTTGTTCTACCTAGTTGATTTCCATATAGAAATTATGTTTTTGAGGAGTACAATCCCCCCACAGCCCCCAAGGCAATGGTTGTAAGTTATGCCCTGGGCGCTAGTGACCTTTTTAACAGTCAAAACTGATTCGAGGGCAACTAACCCCCCTCTCACGCCCACCTTTTCACCAAGCACATCCAATCAAAATTTTGAGAGAGCCATTTTGTTCAAGGTAGTTGAAAATTTTGGAAATTAGGTCTTTGCGGATGAACCCCCCCCCCCCACAGCCCTCAGGGCAAGGGTGGTAAGTTATGCCCTGGGGGCATATAAGGTTTTTATAGAAAATGTTGTCGTAGAAACTTCAGAAAGGGCTCATTCGATTGAAAATTTAAATGGCTAGTGCCCTTTTTAATAGTCGAAAGTGATTGGAAGGCAACTAACACCAAATTATATTTTTGAGCAGGATACCCCCCCCCCCCACACACAGTCTTCAGGGCAAGGGTTATAAGTTATTCTCTGGCGGCATATATGGCTCTTATGGAAGGAATGTTCGTATAAACTTCAGAGAGGGCTCACTTGATTGGAAATTGAAAGTACTAGATCACTTTTTAAGCATCCAAAGATATTGGAGGGTAACCAGCTCCTCCACACTCTTTTATCCCAAATGCATCCGATAAAAATTTTGAGATAGCTATTTTGTTAAAAATAATTTAAAGATCATATTACAAAAACTTCGATGTCGAAACAGCCCTCAGGGCTCGGGAGCAGGCGTTATACCTTCTGCTCTGAGCGCATTTATGGTTCTTATGGAAGGGATGTTCGTACAAACTTTAAATAGGGATCATTTTATTGGAAATTGAAAGTTCTAGTTCACTTTTTAAGAGTCAAAAGAGATTGGAGGGCGCCTAGTCTCCCCCCCCTCCGCGCCCTTTTTCCTCAAACCCAATCGATAAGAACTTTTAGATAGCCTTTTTTTTAAATAGTTCAAAGACTATGTAACGAAAACTCCGGGGTCGACACAGCCCCCCAGGGCCCGAGGGCAGGCGTTGTAAGCTATGCCCTGGGGGTATATGGTTCTTATTGAAGGGATGCTCGTAAAAACTTCCGGGATGGCTCTTTTGATTGGAAATTGAAATTTCTAGTTCAGTTTTTGAGAGTCAAAAGAGATTGGAGGGCAACTAGCCCACCCCACACCCCTTTTTCCCCAAATGCATCCGATAAAAATTTTGAGATAGCCATTAAGTTAAAAATTGTTCAAAAGTCAGATAACAAAAACTCAGGTGTCGACACAACCCCCCATAGCCCGGGGGCAGGCGTTGTAAGTTATGCCCTGGGGCATATATGGTTCTTATGCTCCTATAAACTTCAGAGAGGGCTCATTTGATTGGAAATTGGAAGTTCGAGTTCACTTTTTAATTGTCAAAAGAGATCCGAGGGTAACTAGTCCTCCCCACGCTTTCTTTTTCCAAACCCACCCGATCAAAATTTGAGATAGACATTTTGTTAAAAATAATTCAAAGGTCGGATAAGGAAAACTCCGGTGTCAATATAACCCCCAAGGGCCCGGAGAAATGCATTCTAAGTTATGCCCTAAAGATATGTATGGTTCTTATGAAAGGGATGATCGTCAAAATTTCATAGAAGAAGAAGAAGAAGAAGAAAAAGAAGAAGGATTAATAGAAAAAAAACATATCAACAAAAAATTATTGCTGCCTCCCCTAAAAAGCAAAGCTTGTCCGTGGGGGAGGTAGAGAAAACAAAATCCTTAAAACAAAGAATACTTGGCCACCGACACCACTAATACCATCACACTAAACAATAAATACAAAATAATATCATATATTATACTTCCTCTGGGAACATCATATCAACAAAAACCCCGCAATCAATAAATCGATTAATCAGTCAAAACTCATATTCAGCAAAAAGCAGTTCCTTAATGATTTTTCTAAAAATATTGGGGTCACCAATAGTCTTAATATCACTATTCAAACTATTCCATTTCCGCGTACCTCTGTAAAAACAGAAAAACATGAACGGGAAGATATACCTCTAGGTACACAGAAGTCTGCGCTACCCCTTGTGTCATGAGAATGAACAGTAGACCTAATGGACAATAAATCACCAAAACAACGAGGCTGAACATCCTGCTGCAGTCCAAAACTAAACCACAATATATAGAACTCACGAAGGCCTGCAGCCGGCAAAATTTTTAAAGTTGGGTAAATTTCTCAAACAGACATACGTAGAGATATACCGGCTAAAATTCTTACTGCATGATTTTGTAGAACTCTTATTGGTTTTAAGGTAGAAGACAAAGTAGAGAGCCAAATACTTGAACAATAAAGTATATACGGGTGCATTAAAGAAAAATAAATATGGCGAAGGACAGACTTAAGAAAACAATGTTGGAGTTTCTTCATTATACCGAGATTTCTTGCCAGAATTTTGCTAGTTAAAGTAACATGTTCCTTAAAAGATAGAGTTTCATCTATTACAATCCCAAGGTATTTAAAAGACGCAGTCCGTTTTATAACGGACTGTTTTATAACAGCATATTAAACGGACGTTTAATATGCCATTGGGCATATCTAATTCCTTGATCCATGGGTAAAAGTTTGATGATCGCGAGAAAATAATAAAGTTAGACTTAGCCATGTTAATCCTTAATTTATTTACTCTCAGCCATGCTGTAATTCTATTAACTGATTCCTTCATGGAAATCTGCAGCAGCTCCGCTGTCTTAGCTGTGCTAATGGCTGTTGTGTCATCAGCGAAAAGTGAAACTGTTTCATTAGTCGGGTTTACCGTTAGTTCATTTATTCTATAGCAAAAATTATTTAGACAATTTGGTAAATCATTAATAAATATCAAGAATAATATAGGACCGAGAACTGATCCTTGCGGAACACCTATTTCAATACGCTTTTTTTTTGGAAGAAGAATTATTTAGTTGGACATACTGATACCGATTACTTAAAAAACTTCTTAAAAAATTTAATGATTTACCCCTCAAACCATACACCTCACACTTCTTAAGTAGAAGTTCATGATCCACAGTATATAAAGCTTTCATCAGATCTAAAAATATAGCACCTATTTTGAAACCTTTATCTAACACATCATTAATAATAGTTGTCAAATAAATCATCGCCTGTTCCGTTGTCCTTTTTCTACGGAACCCAAATTGTGTCTCTACCAGTAACTTATGATCCTCCAAAAAACTCATCATTCTAATACTAAAACACTTCTCTAAAACACGGGAAATGATGTGTAAAATAAATGTCGGTCTATAGTTTCCTGGGTCGTTTTGAATACCACCCTTATGAATTGGGGTTATACGGGAAACTTTAAAATAATCTGGGAATTTTTCTTGACGAAAACACTCATTAATTAACCCACATAAGACTTCAGCTATAACAGGAAAAATACATTTAAGTGTTTTTAGAGTAATATGATCGCTACCAGATGAATTACTACGCAACCCATAAATAATTTTTTAAATTTCATCAACTGTTAGAAGTCTAAGGTGAAGAGACACATCAATGGGGTCCCTCAATAAGAACTCGAACGTTGGGTCACCACTATCAGGCACAACTGACACAGCTAAATTCAGACCAATATTCGAAAAATAACTGTGAAACTCATTGCATATGTCGTATTCAAAATTCAAAGTCTCTCCCATTGCACTAACTAATTCATCAGGTGAACTATTTATTTTTAATCCAAACACATCTTTTATTATTCTTCAGGTTTTCTTAAGGCATCCTTTGACCTCCTTAAACTTTTTCTCAAAATATTTCTTTTTTTCATTTCTTAAAATTGTATTCAACCTATTTTGATAAATTTTATATAATTGCTTATTTTCTTATGTCGGGTTAATTATTTGAGCTCTAAACAATTTATCTCTTACATTTATTTGCTTCAAAATCACAGGACCAATCCAAGGTTTTTTACTTGAGTGCTTTCTATTAAACGGTTTCAATATGACTACTTGACTTATCAAACTCTGCAACTTTTCATAAAATAAAACAAACTTTGAATTTGCGTCCTGAACATAGAGGGCTCATTTGATTGGAAATTGAAAGTTCCAGTTCAATTTTTAAGAGTCAAGAGATTTAAGGGCAGCTAGCCCCCTCCCCCTTCAACGCCCATTTTTCCCTAAACCCATCCGCTACAAATTTTGATATAACCAGTTTTTTAAAAATTGTTAAGAAATTACATAACAAAAACTCCGGTGCCACCGCAATCCCCCAGGGCCCGGAGGGTAGGCGTTGTAAGTGTTGTCCTGGGAGCCTATATGGCTCTTATGAAATGGATGCTCGTATAAACTTCAGAGAGGGCTCATTTGATTGGAAATTGAAAGTTCTAGTTCGCTTTTTAAGGGTCAAAAGACATCCGAGGGCAACTCTAGTCGTCCCCCCCCCCTCCAACACACCATTTTTACCAAAGCCCATCCGATAAAATTTTGAAAATAGACATTTCATTAAAAATAATTCAAAGGTCAGATAATGAATCTCCTGTGTCGACGCAACGCCCCAGAGCCCGGAGTCAGGCGTTGTAAGTAATGCTGTGGGGGCATATATAGTTCTTGTGGAAGGGATGCTCGTATAGACTTCGGAGAGGGCTCATTTGTTTGGAAATTGAAAGTTCTTTTTCACTTTTTAAGAGTCAAAAGAGATCGGAGGGCCCCTAGCCCCCCCCCCCCCCGCTTCTTATTCCCCAAACACATCCGATACATATTTTGACACAGCTATTTTTTAAATTATTTCAAAGGTCAGATAACAAAAACTCCGGTGTTGACACAGCCCCCCATGGCCAGGGGACAGCCATTGTAATCTATATCCTGGGGCCGTATATGGTTCTTATGAAAGGGATGCTCGTATAAACTTCAGAGAAGGATCATTTGAATGGAAATTAAAAGTTCTAGTTCATTTTCTCAGAGTAAAAAAAGATAGGAGGGAAACTAGCCCCTCCCGCCCTCCAAGCCTTTGAGTTTATCGTATGGATAAACTCATCCGATGAAAATTTTAGGTGACTATTTTGTTATAAATAATTCAAACATCAGATATTAAAACTCTGGGTTAGACACAACCCCCAGGGCACAGGGACAGGCGTTGTAAGTTATACTCTGGGAATATATATAGTTCTTACAGAAGG
Organism: Artemia sp. Qi Xiang Cuo; assembly: GCF_049724085.1. Classification (NCBI taxonomy): domain Eukaryota; kingdom Metazoa; phylum Arthropoda; class Branchiopoda; order Anostraca; family Artemiidae; genus Artemia; species Artemia sp. Qi Xiang Cuo. Next base: position 27,963,761 of record NC_142807.1, on the reverse strand, counting down.
GATGCTCGTATAAACTTCAGAGAGGGCTCATTTGATTGAAAGAAAGTTCTAGTTCACTTTTAAGGAGTCAAAAGAGATCGAAGGAAAATAAGTCCCCCCCCCCCCCTCACGCCCTTTTTTCCCCAAACCATCTGAGAAAAATTTTGAGATGGCTATTTTGTTAGAAATAGTTCAAGCATCAGATAATAAAAACTCCGAGGTTGACACAAACTTATTTCTTTACTTTGACATTATTCCATTGACATAACTTATGATACTTTGATGAACATTTGATTTTTTAAACAAGAATTTGATATTGAAAGAGAGTATTTTTAAAAACTTGAAACTTCTTGATACAAAAAACGAACAAAAATTAATTATAAAAAATTCCAAAAAATATATTTTTCAGAGAAAAATAAAGGCCATTTTAAACTGAATCTCAGTAGATACAAATAATTGTTAAAATTCAAACTAAAAACGACCAGAAATTACTATTTAAGAATAAAATGAAACCCAAAACGAACAGAAATTAAATAAACAATCATAGCAAAAATCATACAAGTAATAATATAAATTAATAAATAGATCTTAAAATGAGTAAAGCTTAGACTGAATATGAAAATCAAGCTTAAAACGAAAAAAAAGTTGCTATTGAAGTATAAATGAAATTTAAAAAGGAAAAAAATGAAATAAACCATCAATGCAAACAGTCATACAATAAATATTAATGTAAATGAATAAATAAATCTTAAAACGAGTTAAACTTAAATTGAATATGCAAATCAAGCTGGAACCGAACAAAAGTCACTACAAACAAGAGTTTGGGTATTGCCTCCTTCTCTCACTTTAAAAGTGTAAAACCTATTGCGTCATTTTTAATTAATAGCAAGTTTTTTTATTTAATAGCTACAAAAATGTAGCAGTCTATAATCGATACTATTTTCCTTTCCTGCACTAAATTTACCAAGGCTAGAACCATTTTTCGCTATTTCTACCAACCTGGGTATTAAAATGCCTTAGCATGATAAATTCATTTTTACCTAGGATCGTGTTTGTTTGTTCCTGTAATTGTATGTAAATTCATCAAAGTCACTAGTATTTCCTTCGGTCAGTTCAACAGAGGTATATACCACTATGATTCATACTTTGCACTTTGTGGTCATACTATGAGCAAAGAGAATTCAATAAAATTAATTCAGGTAGCAAACCGAAATTTAATGTGTCCTAACACCTGGAGATGCGTTCCTAGAACCTCCAACAAGTCCAATTCAAAACGTCTGAATTCGTCAATCAAAACGTAAATACAAAAGATGTTTTTTTTTATGTTGTAATTCACCAAGTCACAATTTTGATATTATTCACTTTATTGACATTTATGGTCTCAGGAAAAGCAAAAGATTCCACCAGTGCAGGTCAGAGATCAATACTTCTTCTCAAGCCCAGACAAAGCACTTTAGCCGGGGGTTAAATCGAAAAGTACGAAGTCCCTTTACAACCCTGGGTCTATCTTGGTTACTACGTGGTTTTCAATACCTGGTAATGCTCAAGAGCCAGTGTAATTCACAAACAATCTCGGATCTATTACCTCCGACCCATTATGAATTCATGCCTGCAAATAATACAATATAATTGGGATGATCTACATTCTCGACAGATTTGCTTACCGAAATGACAGTTTTTTCCAGTATAACCAGTGCCAGTACAATCACAGACTACACGCCCATCATCAACCATGCAGCGGCCCCCATGTTCACAAGCATTAGGTCTTTTACAAGGATCTACAAGCTGGCAATTATCCAAGGACACTTCACGGACTTTTCCTTTTACTAATAGCCTCGGATCTTGTTCCTTGCCATCGATGAATATTTTCCTCATGCATCCAACCAGTCCTAGGAAATAAGAAATATTAGTCCGAGTGGATTATTTTCAGATGTATAAATACAAGTATAAATACAAATTGGCTAATTGCAGAAAAAAAGATGTATCTAAAGATCAGAATTTTCCAGTATGGACTAAAAAGTGGATAACAGGGGGCCAGTATTAGTATTCTATAGTGCTCATTAATTAGTGTGCACTTCATTGACCTGTGAGTTTCACACCTTCCTATAGAAAAGTTGTTTAGTTCCTTTAGTAAAACTAAAATCTGCGTTCCTGTCTAAAGCTACCAATTTCCTTTCATAAGCATTCCACTTAAGGTATATGTTCTCTCTAAAACAAAAATTTTGTGATAAGCCTGGTGCTGAATTTTGTGCCAAACGGATAAGATACTACTTATATCATTGCATTCATTAGTCTCAGAACTGCCCATTCACCGATCCGGAAACTTGCTTAAAATTTGTTGTCTAAACTTGCATGAATGAATGAATGTTTTATTACGCGACTAAACCAAACAGGTATTTCACGCTACAGTACTATATACACAAACACTTTATACACATTTACACAAACACTAAAATACTTACACGAACTACCAATATAAAGGGGAAAAAAATGAATAAAAATAAAAACTACTCGTAAACTAAACCATCTTCAAAAAAATTTCACAGTAACTTCAAACATCAAATCTATTTGTGCCATACAGGAATTTCTTCACTATTTTCCTAACATTTTTTCCTCAAAAATCAAATTTAAATTGAACGGGAAGCTAACATTATATTGTCTCAATTCAAAAATTATATTAAACCTCTGACGAACATAAATTGGACAATCATACAGGATATGCTCACAGTTTTCTATACATCCACTTTCAAAGGTTGGGCTATCCATTTTGCCTATTCTATGAAAAAAATAATTCAATTTCAAATGGCCTGTTACAAACTGAGTTAAAATATAACTTTGTTCATGTTTTTGCGAACAAATTATATCTTCTTTACATCTGAAAAAATTAACAGGCCAACTACTCACATAATTTTAAAATATTGCATACCACTTAATACATAAAGCATTTTTTAATTAACTACGTTTAAGTTAGAAAGCCGACAGATGATTTTCCATAAAAAACCCAACTCCTAGCAACTCAGCAACTATTTCATCGGTAAAAACACTATGATCGGCAGAACATCTACCGTATTTAAAGGAAAACTAGGGTGCACAATATCTGCCCAACAAGGGGAACGTCCCTTTTTAACAAACCTCATCACTGCCAATTCTATTGCTCTTAGACCAATTGGAAGGACACCAAAAAGGGTTTTAATAACATGATTCTGAGAAGTTCTAAACGATTTAGAAATAATAAGGGTTGAACATCTTTCTGCTGACTGTAACATATTCTGTATATCTGTTTTTTTCTAAACTTACATAAAAAAGGAAAACCACCCTTTTTCTACAAATTTCAACCAAACTTCACCGTAGTTTTAATCCAACAATACTGTCTATCGAATTTCCAAAGCTTAATTCAGTAGATGGATACAACTGAATCTCATCTATCGAATAATAGTAAAATTTTCCTTTTTTGTTGATTGCTTAAAACCGTAAGCATAACATACCGAAACTAACAAAGGGAAAATAAACCTTAAATACTGATTTTGCCATACAGCAGAGGCTAAAAAGTAGATAACAGGAGGCCAGTAAGAATGTTCTAGAAATAGAGCACATAAGAAGGATGTCTTAGAAGTTCTAAAATAGTTTTGCAAATTTCCAAATAGATTGATGCTAGTTAAACAGCAGCGTTTCCCGAAATGTGCGTTAAGACCCAGCAATGGCTTGTAGAAATCTAAAACGAATTATATAACAAATATTTTCTTTTGTACTTATTACAACATAGAAAATAAACATAAAAATTAGAGCAGAATGAAATTTTGAAGTGATGAGCTTTCAGCAATTAATATCATTATATATTAAATATTCAATTTAATTTTATTAGTTCTTTCTAATACCTTTTAAGACAAATATATTTTCACTACAAACAAGAATTTGGATACTGCCCCCTTCCTTAGCTTTAAAAGTCTAAAGCCTACTCCGTCATTGGCGCTTCACTAACAACGAATTATATTACAAGTTTTTTTTTTCAGTTATTACAGCATTGAAAATGGAAATAAAAATTACAGCGAAATAAAATCTTGGGCTAACTATTTCAACAACTGATATCATTATAAATCAAATATTCAGTCTGATTTTATTTGTACTTTCCCAGACTGTCCAAGACACGTATAGTTTTCAGTAAAGCGCCAATGACGCAGTAGGTTTTAGACTTTTGCAGTGAGAGAAGGAGGCGAAACCCAAACTCTTATTTGTAGTGACTTTTGCTTGTTTTAAGCTTGATCTGCATATTCAATTTAAGTTCCACTCGTTTTAACATTTATTTATTCATTTATATTAGTACCTATTGTATGTTTGTTTGCTGTGATTGTTCATTTAGTTTCTGTTCATTTTGGGTTTCAATTATTCTTTAATAGTAATTTCTTGTCGTTTCTAGTTTGAAGTTTAACAGGTATATGTATATGCTGATCTTAAGTTTAATACGGCCTTTACTTTTCTTTTACAAACTTCTTTTTCGGAAAGTTTCTTTAAATTAATTTTTTGTCGTTTTTGATTGACAAATTTTCCAGTTTTTAGAAAATGCCTTATTTCAAAAGCAACTTTTTTCAACATCAAACTTCTTTCAAAGTGTCAAAACTAGTATCAAAGTACCAAAGAATCAAAGTAAAGAAAGCATCTAAGTAAACAAGGTATCAAGGTAAACAAAGTATCAAAGTAACAATAAGCAGATTCCGCAACTCAGAGCCATTTCCCGGGGATGGGGGGGGGGGGTTCAAACCCGGCAACATATTTGTTTGGTCTTTGAACATTTTGAACGAAATGGCTACTTCAAAATTTTGACCGGGTTCCTTTGCGAAAGTGGGGCGTGGGCTAATTGCCCATTGATCACTTTTGAATCTTAAAAAAATAACTAAAAATTTCAATTTCCGATCAAATGAACCCCTTCCAAAGTTAATACGGCCACCCTTTCCACAAAAAAAACTAGTATTCTAATAATGGGCAACTGAAATAAGTTACAATCCTTTCCCTGGGGGTTATGGAGGGTTTCTCAACCCCTAAGTTATAGCAATTTGAATTTAGGGCTATTTTGAACAAAATGCTCATTCCAAAATTTTTATAAAATGCATTTGAGGGAAAAGGAAAAGGGGGGGATGCTTTTCAATTTTTTTATCTTTTTTATTCTTAAAAAGGGCACAATGAATTTCGATTTCTGATCGAAAGAACTTCCTCCAAAGTTTATACAACCACGCTTTCCACAGAAGCTCTATATGTTAACGATGGGCAGCTAGTATAACTTACAGCCCTTTCCCCCAAACTGGGGGGGGGGGTTAAACCCGTGACCATAGCTATTTGACATTTGGACAATTTTGAACAAAATGGCTAACTCAAAATTTTGATCAAAATCATTTAAAAAAAGGCATGGGGGGAGTTGCCTACAATCTGATTACTCTTGACTTTTAAAAATGTAGCTGGAACCTTCAATTTAAATTGAGTGAGGCTTTTCCGAAGTCTATACGATTACCCCTTCGGTGAAAGCCATTTTTGTCGACCCCCGAGCAATAATTATTTTAATTACTTCACCTCTTGACTATTTTGGACATAATGACCATATCAAAAGTTTGATTGGATGCGTTTGGGGAAAAGAGGGCGTGGAAATGGTGGGGGGGCTTGATGCCCTCCAATAGCATTTAACTCTTAAAAAGGGCTCTAAAAAATTTTATCTCCAGTTGAATGCACCTCCTCCAAAATTTGCAACACCACCCCTTGCATATGAAGTGCCTCTGGAGAGAAAAAATTGGAGCCTTATGGCCTTAGGGCTGGTAGGAGGAGGCTAATTGCCATCGGATCACTTTTGAATCTCAAAAAGGGAGCTAGAGCCTTTAATTTCTAACCATTTGACTCCCCTCCAAAGTTCATACGACCAATTTTCCGTAAAAACTTTATATGCCTCCGGGGCATAAGTTACAACCCTTTCCCCGGTTTTTTTTTTAAGGGGGGGGGGGCTATGTGGATCCCGAAGTTTTGTCATCTGATCGTTGGATTATTTCAAACAAAATGGCTATCTCAAAATTTTAATCAGATGCATTTGGGGAAAACAGGGCTGGGGGAGGGGGTTACATGCCCGCCAATCACTTTTCATGACTCTTAAAAAGGTAAATAGAAAGTTCAATTTCCAATCAAATGAGTCACCTATGATTTTTATATGACCACCCCTTATAAAAAACCTTATATGCCCCCCGAAGCATAACTTAAAACACCCCCCCCCGGGCTACGGGAACTGTTACGACCCCTGAGTTTTTGGTATTTGATCTTCAAACAATTTTGAACAAAATAGGTATCTCAAAATTCTTATCACCTGCTTTTGGGGAAAAGGGGCGCTTTGGGGGGGGCTAGTTGCCCTCCCATCACTTTTCAAGCAGTTCGAGGTAACGAACTGTAAGTAAGAGACGACCCGATTCAATAGGAACCGAAACTCTAAAAAACGGAATTATGATACCAACACATATATCAAAAGAAGTGGATTTTTAAGCTGATTTTAAATATATTAAGTTTCATCAAGTTTAGTTTCACTCTTCAAAAGTTACGAGCCTGAGAAAATTTGCCTTATTTTCGAAAAAAGGGGGAAACACCCATTAAAATCATAGAATCTTAATGAAAATTAAATTAAAAAGAACAAGTTTTTTTTAACTGAAAGTAAGGAGTGACATTAAAACTTAAAACGAACAGAAATTATTCCGTATATGAAAGGGGCTATCCCCTCCTCAACGCCTCGCTCTTTACGCCAAAGTTTTTATCGTTTTAAAAAATAAACTTGTGTGACAGAGTCAAACTTTAGCGTCAAGAGCGAGGCGTTGAGGAGGGGATAGCCCCTTTCATATACGGAATAATTTCTGTTCGTTTTAAGTTTTAATGTCGCTCCTTACTTTCAGTTAAAAAAAAACTTTTTCTTTTTTAATTTCTGACCGTTTTTGAATTAATACAGTTTTGATTTTGGCTCACCGTACATGAATAATTAAAACGAAATTTGCATATTAATTTTACTTTTTTGGCTAAATGGCTTTTTCAAAAATTCGTTCTGACGTAACTTACGAATTAACTTACGTAACGAACTTCTATATGCGTATGTTTTTGTTATGTATATTAGGGAGTTTGCCCTCTAGTCAATACCTCTCTCTTTAAGCTAAAGTTCGAATTTTGTTCGAATCACAAACCACTGAATCACAAAGACCGGTTAATTAGAATAGATACCTGTTTTGAAAGTACTAAAAAAAAGTTCAGCGTAAATGGTTAGGTATTGACTAGGGAGCGAACCCCCTCATATACGCAATAATTTCTGTTCGTTTTAAGTTTTAGTGTTCCTCCTTACTTTTGATTGAAAAAACTTGTTTTTTTTATATTTAATTTCTGATCGTTTTATAAATAATACTGGGAAATCTGGCCCCCTTAATAGAAATGTCACTTCCCCCAAGAAAACATCCTCCATGGAAAGATCCTCTACCGTAACCTCCTCCTCCAAGCCCCCCCCCCCCACCACCAGAAAAAATCCCTCCTGAATACGTCTGTATACTTTCCAATACTATATGGAAACAATGGACAAACTTCATAACTTTCAGCCCTTTCTGCAAGGGCTGTGGGGGATTAAGTCATCTTCAAAGACATAGTTATTAGATTTTCGACCATGCTGAACAAAATGGATATCTCAAAATTTTTATCAGGTAACTTCGGGAAAAAATGAGCGTGGGAGGGGGCCAAGTTGCCTTCCAATTTTATAGTCACTTAAAAAGGACACTAGAACTTTTAATTTCCGTTTGAATGAGACCTCTCGCGATATTTTAGGACTTCTGGACCGATACGATCACCCCTAGGGAAAAAAAACAAATAAATAAACACGCATCCATGATATTTTTTCTGGCAAAAAATACGAAATTCCGCATTTTTGCAGATAGGAGCTTGAAACTTCTATAGTAGGGTTCTCTGATACGCTGAATCTCTGATGGTGTGATTTACATTAAAGTTCTATGAATTTTAGGGGCTGTTTCCCCTTTGTTCGAAAAAAAGGCAAATTTTCTCATTGATGGGTAAAACGAAGAATAATGAAACTTATATATTTGAAATCAGCATAAAAATCTGATTCTATTGGTGTATCTATTGGTATCAAAATTCCGGTTTTTAGAGTATCGGTTACTATTGAGCCGGGTCGCTCCTTACTTACAGTTCGTTACCACGAACTGTTTGATCACACCATCAGATTCAGCGTATCAGAGAACCTTACTGTAGAGGTTTCAAGCTCTTGTCTGCAAAAACGTGGAATTTTTTTTTTTTTTTTGCAAGAAGAAAGATCACTGATGCGTGTTTTTTTTTACAGGGATGATTATATCAAACCAGTAGTCCTAGAATGTCGCAAGAGGGCTCGTTCCAATAGAAATTAAAAGTTCTAGTGCCTTTTTAATTAAAAAACTAAAAGTTTTTAAAATAGAATCACTTTTACAAAGATAAATATCTTTTTTTGAAGCAATCATGTTCAAGATTAATCAAGGGCGTCATTTATCGTAGGTTGTAGCCAGGTCGTTTCTTGCTATTCCAATTAAAAAAAAAGGCCAAAGGCTTTTTCCTGTTTGTAATATTTTAGATTGTTCAAACAAGAAGCCGAGCTATTTGAGGCTTGATCTGCAAAGATCCGAGTATCAGAAGATACTAGACTGATTATGGTCAAAAATGCTGTAGAAGAAGGAATAGATATCTATTCGCAAAGCGTATCTGGGTTGCAGCGGTAGCTAGCAACCTAGTTAGAGACGATCACGTCCAATGTTAAGAAATATAATAGTAAATAACTTCTGAAAAAAGAGTCAGATCAAAACAAAAAGTACACCATTAGAACCGCCTTGTCCGAAACCCTTATATAGAAAACTTTATGTCCCTTGGCTTAAACAGCAAGGGAAATATAAAGGATTGAAAATCAAGAAAAGTGACAGCCACTACAGCATTCTACCTAAGCGGAATCTTTTTTTCTTTTTTTTCATTTCCACAGATAGCTTGGCACTGGAACATCGTGGAAAGTTTTACAATGGCTCATTTTAAATGAAATTAATGGGGTTAAAAACCTTTTGTAATTAAAACAAATTATTTTTAAAATTGAATCAATATTTTTAGGAAAACATGCATATTTCATGTTAAGATTGATCAATGACGTCATAATCGTAGGTTGTAGCCAGGTTGTCTCTTACTATTACAATTATAAAAAAGTCATAGGCTTTTTCCTGTTTGTAATTTCACATCAAACAAAGAACATGTATATTGGAGAACAACCAGCCAGTTCATCACATTTTTGTTAGAGAACAACCAGTTCATCACATTTTTTTCTTTCTGTCTGTTTTGTATATACATTTAAATAAGAAACAGAATGAAAAGGAAAAAATGACAGAATGAAAATGAAAAATAAAAAAACTGTACCTGATACTTATTTGGTTAAATAATCCCCCTAACAGTTTCTGAAACGTTCATGTTGAAACGTTCAAATATTGAACGTAAACAATAAACGAATTGCGTAACTCAAACCCCTTGCCCCGACCGCTTTTTTGGGGGTGGAGGGTTGAAACCTTCAGAGACATAGTTACTGGCTCTTTAAGCTATGTTGAACAAATCTTAAACCACAATGTAGAACAGATCATAAAATTTTTGTTGGATATGTTTTGAAAATTAATGGGCGTAGGAAGGGGGCTGGTTGCCCTCCAATAACTTAAGACTCTTAAAAATGACACTAGAATTTCTATTTTTCCAATCGAATGAACTCCTTCTGAATTTTCTACGAAAAATCCTTCTATACAAAGCGCCTTGGTAAAAAAAAATTCATTGTACCTAAATCGCTGTGTCCTTAGGCAGCCTTATTACGATGCCTATGATAATTATTTTGACCTTTCAGTACATTTAGGGCAAATTACGTCATTATCTGTGAAGGTAGCCATAGACACTAGCTGTCTTTTAAGAGAGCCTTGAAGATTGAAGTTAACTGCCTGGAAATGCAATGGGGGGTTGGGGACCAACCCCCCATTCCATTTCCCGGCTGAAGGGCAACGAAACGGAAATCAGCACTACCGGTTTGGATCTTTTGAGAAGTTTATATATAGAACTGGACACTTGTATATTTACATATAAAACTGAACACTGGTAATTTGTGTTTGTATCATGGTTGAAGCTCTTGCTGCAACCTAGTACAAGGTGTACCGCAGCCAATACTAACCATAAGTTGGCATTTTGAAAAAAGAAACTTCCTAATGAGGAAAAATCGCCATCTGACATTGATCCAGGAATGCCAGAGTTGCAGCGGTAACGGCAACGTAGAAAGTGGGGATCAAGCCCCATACTAAGAAACAAAACAACCCATAACTTCTAAAAACAGTGTCAGGTCAAACTACAAAATACACCATTAGGAACACCTTGTCTAAAAACCTTTTAAAGAAAAATTACAGCCCCTTGGCTTGAACGACAAGGAAAATCCATTGACTTAAAAACAATGAAATTGCTCATTCTGATGATATTTTGCTTGCAAAAACCTGATATGACTCCAGGGCATAAGTTACACCCATCCCCCGGGCTCTATTGGAGAGGAGAGGCATGTTGATCCCGAAGTTTTTGTTATCTGATCGTTGAACTATTTCAAACAAAGTGATAATCTCAAAATGTTGATCGGATGCATTTGCTGAAAATACGGTGTGTGTGTGGGGGAGGGGGGTAGATACCCACCGATCCCTTTTGACTCATAAAAAGGTAGCTATAACTTTCAATTTCCAATCAAATGAGCTACCTCTGGAGTTTCTACAACCTCCCCTTACATAAAAACCTTATATGTCCTCGGGGCATAACTTAAAACACTTTGTGTCAACTCCGGAGTTTTTATTATCTGATTTTTGAACTATTTTTAACAAAATGGACAACTCAAAACTTTTATCGAAAGGATTTGGGGAAAAAAGAGCTTGAGGAGGCTAGTTGCCCTTCGGTCTCTTTTGACTCTTTAAAAGTGAACTAGAAATTTCAATTTCCAATCAAATGAACCCTCTCTAATGTCTATACGAGCATCCCTTCTGTAAGAACCATATATGCCCCCAGGGCATAACTTATAATGGGGGCTTATGGGGGGCTGTGTCGACCCCGTAGCGTTTATCATCTGATGTTTGGACTATTATTAACACAATGGCTATCTCAAAATTTTTATCGAATGGGTTTGGGAAAACAATCTGGAGGGGGGGCTATTAGCCCTTTGATCTCTTTTGACTGTTAAAAGTGAACTAAAACTTTCAATTTCCAATCGAAAAAGCCCTCTTTAAAATGTATACCAGCATCCCTTCTATGAGAACCATATATGCTTCCAGGGCATAACTTACAACACCTACCCCCGGGCCCTGGGGGGTTTTGTCGATCCCGAAGTTTTTATTATCTGATGTTTGAACTATTTTTAACAAAATGACCATCTAAAAATTTTTATCGGATGGGTTTGGGAAAAAAGAGCATGGGGAGAGGCTTGTTGCCCTCTGATCTCTTTTGACTCTTAAAAAGTGAACTAGAACTTTCAATTTCCAATCAAATGAGCCCTCTCTGAAGTTTATACGAGCATTTTTTCTATAAAAACCACATATGTTCCCAGGGCATAAGTTACAACAACTTCCACCGGGCCCTGGGGGTTTTGTTGACCCCGAAGCTTTTGTTATATGATCTTCGAACTATTTTTAACAAAATGGCTATCTCAAAACCTTTATCGGATGTATTGAGGGAGAAAGAGCGTGGGGGGAGGCTAGTTGCCCTGCGATCACTTTTGACTCTCAAAAAGGTCACTAAAGCTTCCGATTTCCCATAAAATGAGCCCCCTCTAAAGTCTATAGGACAACTACTTCCACATAAAGTGCCTCTGGAAAAAAAATTACAAAACATTGGATCCGTATGGCATTTACTATAGGCAACGCTATGGTGTCGCCTCTGATATAGTAGAGCAAGATAGATTAACGACTCATTTCTAACCTCCTTAACTAAACAAATATGTGGATTATAATTTTACTCACCCAAATGTGGATCAGCTAGGCTTGTTCCAATGACTATACTCTTTGCCAAATCCATAGTCCTGTTATTTTGGGCCTTTATTTTATATTTGTCATCAGCATTCAAGGAGACAAGCCCACCTTCATAACTGATTTTCAACTAAAAATTTTAGACACGCGTAAAAAATTATATTTAACTAACATGGGTGCAGCGTTTACTATCAGGAAATATTAATAAATCAATAATAAACTGCACCTAATTTTTGTGCGAGAATACATTTAAATCCATACAAACTAAAAGCTGCATTATAACAAGCGATAAAAAGTCCTTAATACAGCAACACAAGGAAAGGGAAAAATATAATGGCATTAATTTAAAAAAAAACACATTAGATAAAACGTTTTTCGTGCGTAACAACAAGTGCGAAACATTTTTCGCACTGCGCTTTTGCCCGATGTGATATTTTATTAAATAAAAAATACAAGTTTTTTTTAACTGAAAGTAAGGAACGACATTAAAACATAAAACGAACAGAAATTATTCCGTATATGCAGTACAGTATATTCTGACTGTTCTAGCTGGTTCAAAAGTTGTGAATAAAATTTTGCCAGTTCCCATCTATTTGCTACAATATGCTCCTCTTTTTGCAGTTCATCCTGATCTGTAAGGCTTGATTATGTAGAATTTTCACTCTTTATTTTGTTTTGACTTTGAATTCTCATTTTATTTATTTGATTCAGCTGAAAATCAGGATCGAATGCGACCTGACAACCCTTCAAGTCAGTTTCTATTTGTTATTATGCACCCAGTTTTACAAAATAAAAACAAATCATGTTCAGAATCAAGTTTTAAACAATTCTAATTAGAATTTTATTGGTTGTTTAGAAAATGATACTGCATACCAAATTTTGAATCAGGACAAATCAATCAGTTTCTCGAGGTTTCCCCAATCAGTTTGCAAACCAATATCAGACTCAAAGTGAATAAAAATGTGACCATAGGATAACCAAAAAAACTTGTTTATAATGTAGAGCAACTTAAGAACTATGAAAAGCACTTCTACAAGAAAAGCACTGCAACCATTTTACAATAAGCAGAAATATTTCATAATGATTCACTGTTACATAACCTTAAATTGACCAACCAATAGGCAAGACGTTTTGTAAAAAAAAAAATCTCTTTGGCTAAGTAGGACAATTTAGATATTTTATCAAATAGTAAAATTAGAATGAAATAACAATTAAATAAAAAAAAAAGTAAATTGGGTTTCCGCCATACCTTCTTAAAATCAGTAATACAAAAGGACTTCCACTCTGAATGACTTGAGAGCCCAAATTGTGCTACTTGGGTCTGTGTCCCCTCAAAAATTCCCTTTCCTCAATTTCAAATATATAGAGATGTTGTAAATTTTTAGATTTTTTACCTTTCACGGGATTTTATGTCTTTAATATCGCAGCACGACCTAACTTTCTCACTCAAGTTACAACACCCCCCCCTCCCTCCCCCCAATCACCCACACCCTAACTTTCCCAATTCATGATCAAACGGTTTTTTTTTTCAGAACGTTTCTAATGGAAAATAATAACCATTAAAGACCCCATTATGTCTAAAATTTAAAGTAACTCAAGTTCATCCTTCACCAATGGTGTTTCTTTTCCACTATAATTGGTATTTAAGTGTTTCTTAACTTGTTTACTACGGATTTAAGGTAGGTAAGCTATTGCAATATGGAACTTCAATATCCAAACACATTAAGTGCGCACTTCAAAGTGATGCTTGATTTCCACCAAGTGTAGTAATTACTTCTACTCCTACTACTACTGAATTAAATAATCTGTCCTAAATACATCCAGGTCGTCAAGATATCCAGGCGGTATATTTTAGGAAAAGAATAGAGTATAAAGTGAAAACTGTCACGGAAAGTTTATGTTGCTTTAAAACTAAATCAAAAAGCACTATGTGTATGCTGGTTGTCCTTAAGACGTCTCAGCAATATCTCAAGAACGACTGAGGGTATTGAGTTGAAACTTTCAGGATCCCGACTATTACTACTTCTGCTCTTACAGTTGAACTAAATCAAAAAAGTGTAAGTGCATCCAGTTAGTTGAAATAGCATAGATACAATGTTTTCGGAAAGGTATATAGTTTTCATTTTCAGGAAAACTTGAGGAGGTGTAAAACTAAATCAAAGGATACTTTGCAAGTTCAGATTTTCAAAAGGGCGCATATTATTATGAATTGTAAAAAAAAAAAATGTCCAATATATAAATAGTAAACCAAATTATGAACTGTTATAGAGAAAAAACAGAAAAGATTTAAAACATTATTTTCTTCGCCAATAAAAAAGACTACTTCAATCAACACGAGCTGAAATTAATTTAAAAAAACTTTTTCCGCAAAGGAAGTTTTTAAAAGAAAAGTAAAGAGTTAATTTTAAACGCAAAACGAACATAAATTACAACAAATAACCGAGTAAAACTAAAAAAAAAAGAAAATTAAGATGAGTAGGGCTGACGCCTCCTCTGCCTTCTAAAGACAAGAAAATAATTTGCACTTAACAGAAAACAAGATAGGCTCAGGGTGTTTTCACAGTTGAAAAAAAAATTGGAATAATTGGAATATACGGTATGTCTGCACGCCAAGATTAGAATATTGGAAGCTACAGTGGTGACAGGGGTCAGGTATGGTTCTGAAGCTCGGGCACTCTGAAAAATAGAGGAGGATTTGCTAAATGTTTTCCAGAGAAATTGCATACGAATTAATTTGGGTACCCAACTGGCTCATCGTATCTCAACAAAAAGATGTAGGAAGAAAGTGGGTCAATCCCGATTTCTAGGGCTTTAATGAGAGAAAGGTTGAGTTGGCTAGGACACATTCTGCGCATGAAAGATGACAGGTTGCCAAGAATCATCGTTGTCGGGCAACCATCTAGCGCAAAAGAAAACAGGTCACCCCTGACTGGGGTGGGAGGATCTCGCACAGAAAAATTTAAGGTTGGTGGCTTGGTGCTGCAGTGGCTTGGTGCTTGGTGCAGTGGCTTGGTGCAGTGGCTTTAGGCTTGGTGCTGCAGTGAGTTGTTAGTAGTAGTAGTAGTAGTAGTAGTAGAAAACAAAATACATTTGAAATGTTTTCCCTTTTTCAAACAGCTCGTGGCAAAGAACTGTAAGTAAGGAACGACCCGGCTCAATAGTAACCGAAACTCTAAAATCAGAATTTTGATTCCAGTGGATACATCAAAAGAATTTGATTTTTATACTGATTTCAAATATATAAGCTTCATCAAGTTTATTCTTACCCACCAAAATTTATGAGCCTGAAAAAATTGCCTATTTTCGAAAAAAGGGAGAAAAACCACCTAAAAGTGAAAGAATCTTAATGGGACTATAATTTTGCTGTATAGAGGTTTTGGTCATGAAGATTCCAATAGAGAACTATTTGTCTCGATCCAACGCCATTTATGAGGGCTTTAAGGTTAATTTTCGGAATTCCGATAAATTTATTTTCGGAGTAACATTTTATTATTAAAACTAATCAAGATAACAGTTATCATTTCTCAATCAACTACAAATAGCAATTTTTACAAGCCAGTTTTTCTTAACGCATTTTTACTAGGTTGCAATAATTATATATATATGTAAGGTTGTATTTTTTTTCTTGAAAACGGCTCGATTTGTTTTTATGAAAATTGACACACGAAAATTTTCTGGCCTGAAAAAAAAAGATCCAGATAGGTAACAATTTTGAAAAACTTTGTTTAGAGCCTTAGTTTGGAAAAACCTTTTTTATATGAATGATGTCACATTTATATACAGGGTAATTTCTGTAATGTGCTTTAGCGTTACTTTTCGCTAAAGTGCTTTAGCATTCGTATTGTGCTTTAGCGATACTTTTTCATTTAATTTAGGATTTTTTTTTTATTATTGTTAAGAGAAAACTTTTTATGGACTAATCATTACCAGTAACATTTTCAAAATACCATATTTCGTATTTTTGTCAGCAGAGGCATGAAGCATCCGCTCTTTATTTTAGACTTTTTCACTCGTTTCCTATAATTACGCATCCTAAGACTTTTTTTATCCTGAGATTTTTTAATACGTAGCTTTATGCCCGTGCCACATTATAGTCACAATTGTCGATAAAATCAAAATTACGCACGACTACAGCGCCAATTACGTTTGCTGTTCGTAATTTCTCGAGTTGAACATTGTTCAACTTTCAAACATAAATTTATTAACTGACCAATCAGAGTCAGGGTATAAGGCATAATTTTTAAAACTGGAAAAGATCGAAACTTAGAACGGTGATTTTTCTATCTGGGAGAGGAACCTGAGAAAAGTTAAGAAGACTTAGTATTAGAAAAGAGCAGTTGGACACAAATTACTATTGGTGCAAACTCATTAAACTAATTTCTGACAATTATAATTTTTGCTTTTTAAATACAAGTGGGACGCTAAAATAAATAAAATTTCCTTGTCATTCATGATATTTTGCTAGCCTTATCGATAGATGTGATTATGATGTGGCACGGGCATTAGACTTAATGGATTTTAAAATATTTGGAATCAACACGTTGTTTTCAAAACATGGATTTTTTTTTAACCTGGGTTACCACTGACAAGGGCTGTTCCTTACTTACCATCCATTACCATATGCATATAAAGTTTAGTTCAGATAATATAAAGTTTAGTTCAGATAATATAAAGTTTAGTTCAGATAATGCATATAAAGTTTAATAGACTCATTTGAGAAAAAGGCTCATATTTAAGGAATAGGATCATTTGAGAAAAAGAATGAGAACTTACAAAATGCCAAGAATCGTCAGCCAATTTCCTTCCTGTCCTAGCAATGATATAAAAATTTGTTTCATTGTTGGCATCCGGAATCACCATAAATTGAACTTCTCCACGAACAAGACGAACCTATTGGAGAAACAAAATCTTATAGAGTATTATTTGAAAATCATTCGAGCGGCTATATACATTTTGGTTCAGACTATTGGCCTGTTCTCAAGTCTGTCCTTTGTTGGCTCGTTTTCCTCCACGATTATGTGAACAAATTTAAATTTTGGTTTAAAAAATAGTCATCCATTTCTCGATCCTATTAAATAATTCTGGCCTGCTAAAGACGGTAGAAAATGGAAATAAATTTTTGTTTGAATAGGCGCCCATGAGGTAAAATGCACGTAGACAAAGGGAGTGGGCTTCAAAATCTCCTTCCTAATTAAAATATTTTCGCAGTTTTCTCTCTAGTACTATAATCTTTCATATGGTTCTACCAATCTTTTAAATTTTTACGAATCCATCTTCTCCTCCTCTCTCTCCTCCCAAAACAAATTTGGTGCACATGCCACTCGTAACATAGCTGTTGCTTTTCAATATTTTGTCACTATTCCACATCACAGTGTTAAATACCATCACATTACACGAAATTCACACAAATGCTCATTAAATGTTCAGAAATGATTGTGAGTGAGGTGTATGATGCTATTAGCATTGAATAGAATCCCAAATTTGCAAGAATTGAAAAGCCTGAAAGGTCTGAAAAGTCAGATGGAGTCTATTGAATCACGTATTTCAAGTGTTGAAGCGGATTTTGATGACTTAAAGCAGGATTCACTGCTAGAAACTCTGGTTTTCCTGGGTGTAAAACAAAAACCTGGTGTTGATCTGAACTCTTCTATACTAAGTATTGTAAACAAACAGATGGGTTAGGTTGAACTTTATGTGAACAAGATCAGGAGTGTCAATCAGTTCAAGCTTACTAACCTTTCTAGTTCAAGCACCCCAGTTTTAGCGCCAGTGATTGTGCAGTTCGCAAGCAGAGAAACTGCATTTCAGATTTATAAACTTAAGTCGAGACTTGCTGGCTCAGGTGTTTTTGTTAGTGAGTTTCTTACAAAGCGAAAAAAGTCGATATTGGGAGCTGCGAGAGCAAAATTTTGTGTTGACGAGTCATATCTCAGACCATTTTTCTGTTTTTTCCACGTATGATTTTTCCGATGCGTTGCCAAGGAGGAACCAAGGAACTGGTTTTTCCTCTTTAAAATTCAATGATCCTTGTTTGCATCTTCTTAGGTCACGGTTGGCGGGTTGTTTGTGGAGTATTTCTGAAAACAAATCTGATATAAATTCTTTATTTAATTATTTTTATGATTCTTTGAAAGAAGTTACCTTGGACACATGTGTTGCGCCCCAGTCGAATCCGGAATTGAAAAGAACAACCCCTTTAAATCCTTGGATGACTCCGGGACTCCTTAAATGTTGGAGGAAGAAAAATAATCTTTGGAAGGCTTACAGGTCCTTTAAGCCATCTTCTCGTGATTCTCGACTTCAACTTTTCATAGCTTATAGAAGAGTGTATAATTCACTTTGCCGAAAAGCCAAATCGTTATTTTATTACAGAAAGTTCTCTGCGTGTGGTAAAGACATTAGGAAGACATGGCAAGTAATCAATTCTGTTATCAGGCCATCTTTTCTGCCTCCTTCTGTCCCTTCAAGTATTGTCACGGAAGGCGAAAATGTAGAGGGTGAGCTAAAAGCTCAAGATGCGTTTACTTCCTATTTTGCTAATATCGGCAAGGCTACAGCCTCTTCTGTAAGTCCTTCTTCTTCTTTACCTGACTTTAGGTCTTACCTTTGACCGCCTTGTCCTAAATCAATGGCATTGGAACCTGCCTCTGAAGCTGAAATAGCCAGAATTGTCAATGGTTTGAGGGGTCTTCATCTTTTCGCCCAGACTGGATTCCGACTAAGATTGCAAAGTTCATTCTTACTGTCATCATTTCTACTCTAACGAGACATATCAATATTTCATTAGAAAATGATGTTTCTCGAAGCGTTTGAAAGACTGCTAATTTAATCATTCATTTTAAAGGTGCATGGAGGAATGATCCTGAAAATTGTCGTCCCATATCCCTTTTATCAGTGTTTAGTAAAATATTTAAAAAGGTTACGCTTTTTCGACTTTTTGATTTTCTTGATTCTAGAGACTTTTTCCACGATTTTCCGTTTGGTTTTAGGACGGAGAAATCAAATGAGCAGGCATGCGCAACTCTTTTGAATTATTTACATTAAGTTCTTGACTCTAGTCTGATACCTGCTGTTCTTTTTCTCGATGTACGAAAGGCATTCGACTCGTTAACACACAAGATTCTTCTTTGGAAACTGTCCCATATTGATATAAGAGGGAACGCTTATTCTTAGTTTCTATCATATTTATCTGGTCGAGTCATCTCAGTTGATCCGCACTTTTCTAACCCTTCGGGAATAGAGTTTGGCGTTCCACAAGGATCTGTTATTGGGCCAATACTCTTTTTAATCTATGTTAATGACCAGGGGCTATTGAAATAAATCAAAATCTATTAATTCGAACTATTAAATTAGAATTATATATTTTAACTCTCACGCCAGAGACATGAAAAACTGTCTCTGGCATTTTTGATTACCAAAACTTTGGTAATCAAAAATGAGCAGAAATTCATTAAAAAAAAAATTCGAAAAAGAAGTTTTTCAAAGAAAAGTAAAGAGCCATATTTAACTTATGATCAACAGAAACAAATTCATATAAAAATTCAAACTCAAAACGACCTAAAAATACTATTAAAGAATAAATGAACCCAAAACGAAGAGAAATTAAAATCAACGATCATAGGAAACATAGAAAAGGCAAGTACTAATTCAGATAAATAAATAAATCTTAAAACAAGTAAAAATCGAATTGAATGTTCAAGTCAAACTTAAAATGTACAAAAACCACTAATAACAGGAGTTTGGCTACTGCCCTTTCCCCCCATTCCTAACCGTAAAAGTCTAAAGCTTATTTCGTCACTTGCGCTTTACTGAAAACGAAATATATTAAAAATATATTTTTCATATTTACAACAGTAAAAAATAAAATAGAAAGTGTAGTGAAATGAAATTTTGAATTGCTTAGTTTCCAAAAATTAACCATCACTATATATCAAATAACATTCAATTTGTTTTCATTAGTTCTTTTCAGTCGTCTATATTTAATTTTAGTCGATGTTTTGAAAACTAAAAGTATATTGTTCAAGATACATGTAGTTTAAAATAAGACGCAAATGACGCAACAAGTTTTAGTATTTTACGGTTAGGGAAGGGGGAAAAGGGCAGTAGCAAAACTTCTGTTTGCATTAATTTGTTTTTGTTTTAAGTTTGACTTGAGCATTCAATCTAATTTTTACTCATTTTAAAATTATTTATTGATCTACATTAGTGTTCTCTCTGTTTTCTCTGACCGTTTATTTATATTTATGTTCGTTTTGGGTATCATTTATTCTTTAATTAAAAAAAAAAGTTTTTTTTTATAAAAGGCGAAGCCATGTTATAGCAGAGCAAATAACAATATCAGGAATATTAGAGAACAATGAACTAAAAGTTAAAATGAACAGATATTAGACTAAACAAAAAAATGAAACCAATAATGAACTTATAATGTACCCAAAAATAAAACTAATATTCAACTGAAAATCAAAACAAACAGAAATTAGTAGCTATATGAACTGGGAAGTCGTCTCCCTTGTACCCCAATTATAGTTAAAAAAACATATATTAAAAGACATATATTAAAGAAACAGATATTAGACTTAATGAAGACGAAACCAATAATGAATTTATAATGTACCAAAACTAAAACTGACATTCAGCTCAAACTCAAAACGAACAGAAATTACTAGATATATGAACTGGGAAGTCGTCCATCTTGAACCCAATTATAGCATGAATGTCAGTCGCGCTTCCTTTCTTTCATTATTGGTTTTTTTTTTTTTTTTTTTGGTTTTTTTTTTTTGCTGTGCTTAAGACATAGCTTCGCTCTTTACTTTTGTTAAAAAAATTCTTTTTTTTTATAATCAGGATAAAAATCCGATTTTTTTTATGTATCTCTTGTCATAAAAAAAATTGTTTTTTTAGAGGTATGGCTACTATTGCACCGAGTCACTCCTTTATTGCAGTTCGTTACTGCGAGGTGTTTGATAGTGATTCCTGCTCGTTTTTAAGTCTGAATTATTAATTATTTTAATTTCTGCTCATCTTGTTTTGATGCAGCATTTTACTTTTCCATGAAAAATTCTTTTGTTGGAAAAGACTTCTTTAAAGTAATGTAATAAAAGACACAGAAGTAATCTCAGAGTAATGCTTAAACTAAATCTTATAAACAAGGGAATTTTAGTTCTGCTTAAAAATAAAGAGAGAGTGAGAGTGAAAAAAAGAGACAATGAGAGGAGGAGATAGTGATTGATAGGGATAAAGAGAGAAAGAAATAAAGAAAGAGAGAAAGAAAGAGAAGAGAAAGAGAAAGACAAAAATAGAAGGGGCAGGGGATGCAGACAGAGGAAGAAGAAGAGATAGTGCACAACATTACCTCCCAATACCCTTCTGTACCAACATCCATGACCACATGTCCGTAGGCCAAAACAGCTACTTTTTGGCTAGTCTTAAAATTCAAGATTAAGTGAACTCTGTTATCCAAAACAGCACCATCTATCTGGATTTCTGATTCCGCAAATGGAAAAGTCACAGGTATATCTTTAACTTCCTCGCAAGCTTGGAATTCTGGCGTCAATATACCATGATAAGCAGCCTGTGGTCGACCAGATCTCAAACCATATAATATATTGATATGGTTTACGTAAACTTCGGACAAACATCCAGCAAAGTTATTAGTGGAAAGAAGACCTGTTAAGAAATAAAAAGAAATGTCATTATGTTCCAGCTCCCGATTATTATAGTTGATTTTCTATAGCTTACCTATGAAATAATAAACACTACAATCTATTTTCTTAAATTTTCTGAACTTCCGAATTTCTAATACCATGAGGAGGGCTCAAGATGGCTGTTTCTGAAAAAAAATCCTTGGGTCAACTGCTCGGACGGTATTTAAAAAATTCAGTAAAATTGGCGTTGACTACATGGTGAAATTGGTGGTTTTAAGTTATTTGACATGCGCTGATATCGCATACTTTGAATATCTGATGCCGACGCTTTGTGACGACACTTTTCTAACTTTGAGACAATTTCAAACTAAGAATGTTGAGACCTTCTAGAGCCTCTTTCTCTCTCTCCTTCCCGGTCACTCCGACTCTCTCTCTTTTTACAACCACAATCGTAAAGTAAAAATAGTACCAAATTTGTCCTTGTTCCTTCTTTTTATGTTTTGTAAACCAAAATGGGAAAAACAGAACGAACGACAAAACAGCTGGATAAAAAAATGGACTTGTCTCAGAAACTGTAATTATATTTCATCATTATAGTTATATTGTAACTTTATCGTAAACAATTTGTCTTACAATTATGATGTAGCCTTTCTTACATTTATCACAGCCAAGTAGCCAGAGTTCTATTTTGAACAAACCGTGTCTTAGGGAGGGAGAGAGAATCGTAAAAAACTATAAAACAGTCAAATTATTTGAATAAGTTAACTACACATGGAATCAATTTATAGGAATTCAATTGCGTTGAGTGAGTGCAACAGTTTACTTTGGAGATCAACTAAACTCCAGGTGTGACAAGGCGCCATGTGTTGTTATAAGTGTGACCCACTGGTAACAACTTTGGACCAATGCAAATAATAATGTTTTATGGATGAGAACTAACATGTCCTGTTTCTCATTTGGAGTTTACCACTGAATTTCGTAACACCGTGAAAAGTTTTACGTCTGCAAAGCTAAGATCAATTGAAAATAGTTTTTTTTTTTTACAGATTTTTGTACCCACAGAGTTTCCTACTTTTATTACCTATGCCACGATCCTTACCGATTTCCTGCTATCATGAATCTTTTGATCGGCTTGCATGCATGTAGACGCAACTTACCAGAAAACGAAAGAAGACCCCAAATCCGATATGGGACTTTCTTCGAGCAGTAAAACTTCCTTAAAATAATAGATGGGGCTCAGGTCCACTAAAGACGCAACTCAAAGCCTGGTTGCTAATTCCTACCCTATTTAATTAAGGTAAGCTGAACCGTACACTTATAAAAGAAAATAACAAGAGACTAAAGTCAATATCGGATATATTTTTGTGGTGTTTTAAAGGAATAACTGCGCATAGTGATAGTAATAATGTAATATGACCGTATCAGCGGGGGGGTTAGGGGTTTTGAACTCTTTCCCTCTCGAAGTGCTTGTCCGACTCGTAAAGACGTAACCAAAATACATATGAATAAATTCTTGATATGTTTTTTTTAAGTTTTGTATAATTCCCCCCCCCCCCTAAAAAAGCCCCCCCCCCCACCCCCGAACAAAAACCCTGAACACAACCCTGTAATGAAACAGATTATTATGGCCTCTACTTCTGCTTATCTTTTAAACTAAGTTTCCAAAATTCAAGAGTGTCCAGTTTAATTGTAAACTCTATGTACACCTTATGAGGACCCTTATGAGGAACAAATGAGGAACCTTAAACCGGTACAAGCTTTAAGCCACGATTAATGGGTAAGTAAATAGCTCATATGTATATTTTTGTCTTTGGATGGCAGTTCTTTCTATTTTTTTAACGTGATTAATTTTCAATTGAAATGTGTAACACTAATCTTGAATCCACTTAAATAATTTACTTAATCTTGACTTTACCTGGGCCAATTGGCTTTCGGTCCCCACCCACATAAATGTGAGGATCAAATCTTAAGTAGTATTTTTCGCCGGTTACGGAAATTGTTCCAGTCATTTCTCCATTCAAGCAGAGAGTTACAGTTCTTCCTTCGTGAATTGCAGTTATGTTGTGCCACTCTCCGTTAATCAGATTTTCCTCAAGGACAATACTCTTGAAAAAAAAATGTTTTTCATATAGGAAAACGGAGGAAATTGAGTGAGACACGTAATTCATACAGATGAAAATAAAATCAATAGCTACCAGTCTGGCTGCCGTAAAAAAGTTAAAAACGCATATGCATTTTAAAAAGATATGTACAAATTTTGAACTTTGCATTTCAATTTGGAAGCGTCTGAAGTAATTAAAAATGTATTACTTTTTCCATTTCAAAAATAAAGAGCAGTTATTTTACAAACTTCGTTCTGATTTTTTTTTTTTTTTTTTTTTTTTTTTTTTTTTTTTTTTACTCTCCGGAATACAGATGGTAAATGAACTTTGTCCATTGTTTACATGTAGTATTGGTTATTGGGAAGTATACAGACGTTTCCTGGTGGATATTTTCTGACGGTGGGGGGGGGGGGGTATTCACGCCTACCGGAGACAAAACATAGTGCGCCCCTCCCTCAACACAAAATTCAAAATCTTCTGGTCTCTGCCCCATCCATTTTTAGCCCAACACGGAACTTTAACTCCATCCTCTGAGCCATTCAACTTCCCCCCTCAAAACTCCCTGAAAGTTTCAACTAACTACCCCAAACCCTTCCCGAGGTATCTGGCATGCTGGAAACACACGGCTGCTTTGTATTCACACATAGAGTTTATTTTAATTTACCTCAGCCCCCCCCCCTCTTCTAAGTCAAAATTTGATGTCCAATTGACCAACTTCTAACACTGCCAGAATGTTCCGGCTTGACCACTCAAGCGAACCACGTGATTACACAGACAATCTGAAAACTTGGGTGCACATGGGGCTTTTGAATTATTCAGGTACGCATATCATTTCCAGAGCATACATATGAGAAACTCTGGGAATCTTGGCCTTGCGACCGACCCCTAAGATTTCAAAGTGAAGATCAAGTTTGGCCGACTTTTCTATTAACCATTGCTCCTTGGGTGGTAGGAATGTTGTTAACACCGGAGGTATTATTATTTGAACTTCCAACGCCTCTCAACAAAATGTTTTTCTCAAAGTTTTGGTCTTAAACCATAAAGGCTATGGGAGGGGACTAGCAGGAAAGGGCATAGGCAGGAGGATGGTTACTCTAATTACTTTTGACCCTCAAAAAAGGGAATAGAAATTTCAATTTCCAATCCAAGCCCCCTCCTAAGTTTCTGCGGCCATTTCTTCCATACAAAGTGGCCGAGGATTTGGCCCTTTTCTGGCTCTTTGTCAGGCATCGTTTTTAGGAAGACCAATATTTTGTTTCTAATTTTACTTCCGCACTGGGGTTCCCTTAGCCTTAGCCCAAGAACTTCAGGATACAAGTTTCAATTTGATCGGAAAAAAGTGCATTTGATTCGTTTTATGGCCCTATTTTCTTATCTTTTTTTGTGGGGGGGGGGTGTATTTTACTCACGAGGAAATATTCGTTTTAAGTTTGATCTTTGAAGAAAACTCAAAGGAAAAAAATATTTACTCTCAAGCATGTTTTATGTATCAAACAGTTCGTGGTAACGAACCGTAAGTAAGGAGCCACCAGGCTCAATGGTAACCAAAACTGTAGAAAACGGAATTTTGGTACCAAAAGATACATCAAAAGAATCAGATTTTAATGCTGATTTCAAATATATCAAATATATAAATATATCGTCAAGTTTAGTCCGACATATCAAAAGTTACGCGCCTGAGAAAATTTGGCTGATTTTCGAAAAAAGGAGGAAAACCCCCTAAAAGTTATATAACCTTAATGAAAATCACACCATCAGCGTATCAGCGTATTCAGCGTATTAGAGAACCCTACTGCGGAGGTTTCAAGCTCCTATCTACAAAAATGTGGAATTTTCCATTTTTTGCCAGAAGAAAGATTACTGATGCGTGTTTATTTTATTTTTTTTTCCAGGGGTGATCGTATCGATCCACTAGTCCTAGAATATCGTGGGAGGGCTCATTCGAACGGAAATTAAAACAGTGCCCTTTTTAAGTGACCAAAAAAAAATGGAGGGCAACTAGGCCCCCTCCCACGCTCAATTTCTTCCCAAAGTTACCTGATCAAAATTTTGAGAAATCCATTTTCTTTAGTATGGTTGGAAGTATGATAAATATGGCTTTCATGATGACTTAGTCCGCCGAAGTCTCTGGGAAGAGGGCTGGGAGTTTTGATATTTGCCTAAGGTTAACATATAGTATTGGGTATTGGGAAGTATACAGACGTTTTCTGAGGGGATTTTTTCGGGTAGTGGGGGGGGGGAGGGGGTCGGTGGTTATATGGAAGGATCTTACCAGGAAGGAAGTTTTCATGGAAGAAGAGACATTGCTATGAAGGGGGGGCCGGATTTCCCAGCATTATTTAAAAAAAGATCAGAAATTATATATAAAAGAAAAAAGTTTTTCAACTGAAAGTAAGGAGCAACATCAAAACTTAAAACGACAGAAAACATTACGTATATGATTGGGTTCATCCCCTAGTCAATACCTCGCTCTTTAAGCCAAAGATTAGATATAGATAGATAGATATTTATTGCAAAACAAAAGCCTCTTTGGGCCATGGCAAAAACAAACACAGTTGCATATAAAGTCAAAACACATGATAATAACATATATAGGCTAACAATAACTAAACATAGCCCGTAACAAATAAAAATAAAATAACATTACAATTGCAACACAAAAGCGCACATAATACTATAAAACTAACTCACATAATTACACACAATGTCACACACATAATAATAATAGTAATAATAAAAATAATAATCGTGTATTCAAAAGCCTTTTTACAGGACCATATACACTATACATCAAATATAACAGGAAAACAAAAGTAAAACTCCCTTCCGCATTTTTATTCCAAACCATAACAAATCTTCTTCACAATAGTTCCTTTCTTATCTTTAGTGCCTGATCAACAAATCTACATAATCTACACATGAGGCTAGGTACCATCTGAGACAACATTCCCCGAAGTGAAAAATTACTTTTCCCCAAAATACCCTCCCTCAAATCAGTAAGCCCCTGGCACCGGCAGAGAAAATGGTCCAGAGTTTCCTCTTCAATATTACAAATGGGACACGTGTACCTAGACGCCGGGAACCCCTTACCTCTCTCAAATACTTTACTCCTCCATCTTAAAGGCAAACAGTTGGTCCGCAGCTGCAACCAATATGACAAATACTTACTTGGGAAATTAAATTTAAAGTAAATCTCCTTGCCAAACACCTTTTTAACATCCTTATAAACGCTTAATGTCTTGGATCTCTCAATTTCATTCCCCCATGTCTGTGTCTCCTGTTCTTCTAATCAATGTTTAACTATTCCTATTTTATCCATCTTACTTATAGCAGGACCTCAACCGTCGTTCCATACTTATGGCAATCCTAATCGGTTTAATAAGGATTAAACCCTAAACGGCCACGACCTCTTACGACCTGAAGCAAGTAACTCTTCATAGGTATCTCTAATAAGTTTACTTCGTGTAACCTGCACTATCTTCATCCAAAATCTAACTACCTGAACCAGCCTATGTTTACGGAGCGAAAAAAGCCCTAGCTCCCCTTTCAAAAACTGGGTATGCGTAGTCCTATGGAGGCCAAAAAGCTTTTTGTAATAACTTACCTCAAGGGTCTCCTGCTGTTCTGCTGCTTTCATCCCCCATAATTCCCCACCATAATGAATAACTGGCATAACCTTTGTTTAAAATATTGTTTGATGCATTACTAGACTCTTAATGCCCATGACTGTACCCTTCCTAAAAATCATCGATATAGCCGCTTTCCCCCTTTTTACTGACTCTTTAATGTGGGCACACCAACTACCAATATTTTGAAATACAGAACCTAAATATTTTGAATTTTCAACTATCTTTATTTCGTCTCCATTAAACATAAACTTACCATTACATTCTTCATCCTTTCTTTTACCAAAAATAACTATTTCTGTCTTCTTAACATTAAGTTGGAGCTTCTTCAGATCTAAGTAATCAAACAGTTCGTGGTAACGAACTGTAAGTAAGGAGCGACCCGGCTCAATGGTAACCGAAACTCTAAAAAACGGAATTTTGATACCAATAGATAAATCAAAAGAATCAAATTGAAATGCTGATTTCAAATGTGTAAGTTTAATCAAGATTAATCGTACCTATCAAAAGTTACGCGCCTGAGAAAATTTGGCTGATTTTTGAAAAAAGGGGAAAGACCCCCTAAAAATTATAAAACCTCAATGAAAATCATACCATCATATTCGGCGTATCAGAGAACCCTACTGTAGAAGTTTCAAACTCCTATCTACAAAAACGTGGAATTTCGCATTTTTTAGCAGAAGAAAGATCGCGAATGCGTGTTTATTTTTTTTTTTTTTTTTTTCCCCAGGGGTTATCGTATCGATCCAGGGGTCCTTTAATATCGTAGGAGGGCTCATTGGAACAGAAATTAAAAGTTCTAGTGCCCTTTTTAAGCGACCAAAAAAAAATGGAGGGCAACTAGGCCCCCTCCTACACTCATTTTTTCCCAAAGTCACCCGATCAAAATTTTGAGATAGCCATTTTGTTCAGCATTGTCGAAAACATTATAACTATGTCTTTTTCGGATGACTTAATCCCTCGAAGCCCCCAGGGGGAGGGCTTAAAGTTACGAACTTTACCCAATGTTAACATATAGTATTGGTTATTGGGAAGTATACAGACGTTTTCAGGGGGAATTTTTTCTGGTAGTGGGGGGTGGGGGTGGGTCGGGGGTTATATGGGAGGATCTTTTCATGAAGGAAGTTTTCATGGGGGAAGGGATATTGCTATGAAGGGGGCGCCGGATTTCCATAATTATTTAAAAAAAATCAGAAATTAAATATAAAAAACAAGTTTTTCAACTGAAAGTAAGGAGAAACATCAAAACTTAAAACGAACAAAAAAATATTAGCTATATGATTGGGTTCACCTTCTAGTCAATGCCTCGCTTTTTAAGCCAAAGAGTTTTTAGTACTTTCATAAGAGCCATTTATTCTAATTAACGGCTTTTGTGATTAAGGGGTCATTTTTAAAGAATTGGAATAAAATTTTGTGTACTTATTCAATGACGTGAACCAAAATAAAAGCTGCATCAAATAAAAAAACGATCAGAAATTAAATAAAAAAACAAGTTTTTTAAACTAAAAGTAAGGAGCGACATTAAAACTTAAAACAAACAGAAAGTATTCCGTATATGAAAGGGGCTGTCCCCTCCTCAACGCCTTGCTCTTTGCGCTAAAGTTGACTCTGTCTCACAGCTTTATTTTTTAAAACAATAAAAAATTTTAGCGTAAAGAGCAAGGCGTTGAGGAGGGGACAGCCCCTTTCATATACGGAATAATTTCTGTTCGTTTTAAGTTTTAATGTCGCTCCTTACTTTCAGTTTAAAAAACTTGATTTTTTTTTTATTTAATCTGCAACAAGATCTAACGAAATCTGTAATTCATGTGCAGACTTAGCTACAAGTACGCAATCATCAGCGAAAAGCAAATCTGAAAAAAATTTGAACCAAGACCCACTGTCGGAGCCCACCTTGTTTCCAAAAACTTGAGTAAGTCATTTATAAAAATAGAAAACAAACGGGGGGAAAGAGCACTACCTTGTTTTACCCCTTTACGGTTTCTATATACTCTAGAAAAACCCTGATCTATTATCTTTACTACCGCCTTAGTTCCGCAATACATGCTAGTAACTAACCTCACAAAAATACTAGGTAAACCTATACTTCTCAGAATATCTACCAAAACCACCCTCTCAACATTATCAAAAGCTTTTCTTAGGTCTAAACAAGCTGCATATAGACGGCTATTCCCTGTTCCATACTTATCGACTAAAGCTCTAAGCAAAAATGCCCTATCTGCTGTACTATAATCTTTCCTAAATCCTCCTTGCTCTTCATTTATAATCTTATTTTTATCTAACCACCTATCTAGCCTCCTATCTAAAAAAAATTCTAACACTTTACTAAAAACTGGTGCTAGAACTATGGGCCTATAGTTATCATTCCAGCTAGGGTCCCCATCCTTAAAAAGCGGTATAACAACTGAAGTCTTCCACAATTCTGGCCACTTACCTGTAGATACAATACTATTAAATGCAATAACTAATATCGACCAAAACACCGACACAAATTTCTTAACCACCCTGGCTGGTATCCCATCCAAACCTGGTGCTGAACCTCCTTTCATCTTACTAACTACTTCTCTAACCTCCTCTCTTGTCACTTCCCCTACTAATTCATAATCATTCTCCTGCAGCGGGAAAATACTTTCACCTGAACATGACGACTGACTATCCTCTTCTAGCCCTTCACAGTCTCCTTCTAAATTCTCAAAATAACCAGACCACGACTCCGGTGAAGGAGTTTGACCTGAAATATTAGCTCTTTCCTTTCTCATTCTACTCCAAAATTCTTTAACATTCCCTAGTGTAAAATCCTCCATCATCTTTTTCCTTTCTAAACTATCCCACTCCTTACTTTTCCTCTTCAGCAATTTTTTATATTCCCTATTCTTAACTCTATAAAAATTCAACGCTTCTAACCGCAATTCTTCATCCTGGCACTGCCTAACAATTTCTAATTCTGTTTCTACCTCCTGCTTTAACGTTTTACATTCCTCATCATAATATCCTTTATCTCCTGATTTAACTTTCCTTTCTACCGCTTTACAAGACCACTGGTGCACTAACTCACATAATTATTTAGTACTTTCATAAGAGCTATTTATTCTAATTAACGGCATTTGTGATTAAGGGGTCATTTTTAAAGAATTGGAACAAAATTCGAACTTTAGCTTAAAGAACAAGGTATTGACTAGGGGGCGAACCCTCTAATATACGTATTAAAAATATAAGAATATAGAGGTTCGTTACGTCAGTTAATTCGTAAGTTACGTATATTTATTACTAATAAAAACGTTCGTAAATAAAATTAAAAAGGCTTCGAGAAAGCCATTTAACCAAATAAAAGTAAAATTAATATTCAAATTTTTTCCTTAATTATTCATGTACGGTGAGCCAAAATCAAAACCTACATTAATTCAAACACGTTCAAAAATGAAATAAAAAAACTATAGGAAAGGGGCTGTCCCCTCCTCAACGCCTCGCTCTTTACGCTAAAGTTTGACTTTCTCACAACTCTATTTTTTTAAACAATGAAAAAATTTAGAGTAAATAGCGAGGCTTTGAGGAGGGGACAGCCCCTTTCATATACGGAATAATTTCTGTTCATTTTAAGTTTTAACGTCGTTCCTTACTTTCAGTTAAAAAAAAACCTTTTTTTTTATTTAATTAGCTTTTAAGCCTGAGATTTGAAACCAGTGACTGGTTAATGTGACCACCTGAAGTGCCCTGTGGTGGAAAAGTTGGTTTGACTTTATCTTGGCAATACAGGACCAAGAGATCAAACCCGGTTGTAGCAGCACACTAACCTCTAGTCCCCGGCTGTGTAGGGATATTAGAAGTCAAGAAGCGTCGTTAATCCAATTACTACTACTACTAACTGCCTTAAGTGTTATAATTGTAATCGAAGCCGTAAAAAATACTTTTAGACTTTTATGTTTAAATTCTGATACTTTTTTAGTAATATCCCTTTATTCCATAAATTGTCAAAGTTTATTCATATTTACTGGCTAACATCAACTTCAACTCTTAGCTAAACTAAGTATGCAATGAATTAAACATACCTGTGGCTCATTTCCAAAGTCAACCTCAACGTAAAGCGATCCATTCTTCAGCAAGGTTACGGCAATATGATTTGTCTCGGGGAAGGTTCCTCCGGCGTAAAATAGTATCGAATCTCCAACAAGGGACTACAGGTAAAAAAGTAGTATTATTCAATAGAACTATAACTAATTGTTATTACTGATTAAGCAGTACATGCAGAACTCCTGTTCAACTGATTTCTTAAAAGCAAATCTGTGGCTTAATGCTTAAAGGAGTCTAATCAGTCCTACCCCTACTGGTCACGACATATACGAGTAACGCATTTAGGTTATGTCATGGTACTAACTCATCTAATCTAGCCATGCAGTCACTTAATTGTGTTGTTTCCTTTGTTTGCGTGTTCTTTCATGAATTGCTTTCAATTGACGCTACTGATCGTTTGTTATTAAAAACTTTTGAAACCCACCGTGTATTCCTTGAGACAAGGTGAAAAGGAATCAATATTGACACTTAAAAGCTGATTCCCAAAAACAACTGAATTCTGAGATATTCACCAAGAGAAAAATGTTTAATTAATTGTTTAATAAAATTATTTAATTAAGGTGTCAAAATCACTAGAAATTATGTTTGAATGTAATTATAAAAGGATTCGTTCGACAATATTTCGACAATTATCTTTAATGTGTGCTCATCAATTTTTGGGTATGTGATGGTGTTTGAATAAAAAAAAAAGGTAAATTAAGGAGCTCCGCACCTTGTGTAATATTGGGTGGCCGGTGTTTAACCCCAAACCGGGAAATATCCCCCGGAGAATACCCTATCGGAGAATACGCCCCCCTTAAAATACCCCACGCGGAAAATACCCCACGGAAAACACACCCCCCCTTGGAAATCCCCCCACGGAAAATCCTCCTCAAAAAATACCCCCAAGAAAATGCTCCCCCCCCCAGAGGTTGGTTGGTCTCCGATGATCACTCTCTACTTATAAAAAGGACTAGAACCCTCAATTTCGGATCTAATGAACACCCTTCCAAGTTTCTGTTAGCTTTTTTGGTAGATCATCTCCTGGGGGATCTCCTATGGAGCACCTGCCATTCCTTTTTTCCTGGGAACAAAATCTATCCAGCAGCTCCAATTCCTTCTTTCCTGTCCCCAAGTCCTACCCGGAAAGTGTGATTCCTTTTTTAGCGGTCGTAGCCAAGGGTTTATACGCCAATTCCTGTAGACTAGTCCTCAGAACATTGTGTAGACTATTTGTACGACAAGTTATAGTGGCTTTCTCACCACATTGCATGGGACCGTCATCATGATAAAGTGTAGTCTATTTGTCACACCCTTTGTTTTTTATGTAAACATTAGTGTTCCTGAGAGGCAATCCTTTAACCTAGTTTTAAGCCCCCAGCTCTCCCCGCTAGACAGGTGATTTCTGCCTGAGAGACACACACCACCCACAAACAAAATAGCATGCCAAAATATCTTTTTCAACCCATTGTAACACAAATGGTTTACTCGATCAGTAAACCATTGGTTTTAATCGATCATTTTCCATATTTTTAAATTTGTTTCATATGTTTTTACTATTTTCTCGGTTTAAAAAGGCCAGTACGTAAAAATTCATTTTCACAGACAGAGTGGCAAAGCAATATTGGGGTGTTTCCGGCAAAGCGTTACGTTTGCGGAGGGGGGCCAATACACTTGGAGTAGGCTTGTCTCGAATTTTGGGGCTTTACATAGACGGAAGAGGCTATGGGGCGTGACTTTTCATGCCACTTAAGGGGGACTTTTTATCTTTCGCGGTATAGAGCAGTTATCTCATCGCATTTTTTTTACAAGAATATTACTGACTTTGTTCACCCCCTAATAACACCATTAGTTTCCAAGTAAGTTTAATGGGGGAGGAGGACATCAAATTACTGATTCTTCTAATTTGTTTTCTGGTACGCAAGTATTTCAAGATATCCTTGAAACCAAACAATGCTTGGAAAAAAGACAATTTCTTTTAAGGCCTGTTTTAAATGATTATTTTCCCACATTTTAAGTTTTATTCATATTATTGTTATTTTCCCAGTTTAAAGTGGGTGTGACATTTCATCCTATTTCAGGGAGACTTTTAGCCTTTCGCGGTATAGAGTAGTTTTCTCATCGCATTTTTTTGACAAGAATATTATTGACTTTTTTCAACCCCTCATAACCTCATTAATTTATGATTCTCCAAAATTTGTTTTCTGACACGCAGAGTTTCAAGAAATACTAGAAAAGATATACTTTTTTTCTGTATTCTCACAATTCTTTGAATTTCCTGTTAGGACCCTAACACTTTCACTAATTTGAAAACCTTGCTTTATATTTTCAAACAGATCTTGGGGTCATTTTCACTAAGGGCATCCTAGGGGTTTAGGCAATAAAAATGGGGGACTGGGTTCTATGCACCTTGGCGGAGACTCAACCAGTGGATATTTCACAAGCTTACGGTGTATGACATCACATATGGTAAACATCATCCGATTTGAAGCTAATATATTCGGAACTACAGACCTGCCGTATTTCCAAACAAATTTCGGAACAAAACTATTTACGCAATATTTATTTTATTGCTTCAGGACAAGCTCTTTTTTCTTTAATAAAAGCTTTATTGAACCTAGTTTTTACATTTGAGTTTATTAAGTTCAAACGAGTTCTTTTTTTCGCTCCTATAACGCACTTTTCACACTTGCATACACTCCTATAACACCAAACTACCAACAAGACTTCATTTTATTAATTTCAAACGAGTATTTTTCTTTATTTTAGTCATAAACCATACTATTCACACTTGCATACACTCCTATAACACCAAACTACCCACAAGGCTTCATTTCGTTAATTTCAAACGAGTTTTTTCTTTATTTTAGTCCTAAACCATACTTTCCACACTTGCTTACATTCCTATAACACCAAACTACCCACAAGACTTCATTTTATTAATTTCAAACGATTTTTTTTTCTTTATTTCGCTTCTAGACCGTACTTTTCACACTTGCGTACACTCCTATAGCATCAAACTACCCACAAGAATTAATTTTATTAATTTCAAACTAGCTTTTTCTTTATTTGAATGCTAAACCATTACTTTTCACGCTTGCTTACATTCCTATACCACCAAACTACCCACAAGACTTCATTTTATTAATTTCAAACCGGTTTTCTTTCTTTATTTTAGTCCTAAACCATACTATTCACACTTGCTTACATTCCTATAACACCAAACTACCCACAAGACTTCATTTTATTAATTTCAAACAAGTTTTTTTCTTTATTTTAGTCCTAAACCATACTCTCCACACTTGCTTACATTCCTGTAGCACCAAACTACCCACAAGACTTCATTTTATTAAATTCAAACCGTTTTTTTTCTTTATTTTAGTCCTTAACCATACTATTCACACTTGCGTACACTCCTATAACACCAAACTACCCACAAAACTTCATTTTATTAATTTTAAACGAGTTTTTTCTTTATTTCGCTTCTAAACCGTACTATTCACACTTGCTTACATTCCTATAACACCAAACTACCCACAAGACTTCATTTTATTCATTTCAAACAAGTTTTTTTTCTTTATTTTAGTCCTAAACCATACTCTCCACACTTGCTTACATTCCTATAGCACCAAACTACCCACAAGACTTCAATTTATTAAATTCAAACCGGTTTTTTTCTTTATTTTAGTCCTAAACCATACTATTCACACTTGCGTACACTCCTATAACACCAAACTACCCACAAAACTTCATTTTATTAATTTTAAACGAGTTTTTTCTTTATTTCGCTTCTAAACCGTACTTTTCACACTTGTGCAAACTCCTATAGCACCAAACTACCTACAAGGCTTCATTCTGTTAATTTCAAACGAGTTTTTTTTTCTTTATTTCACTCCTAAACCGTGCTTTCCACACTTTCTTACATTTCTATAACACCAAACTACCCACAAGACTTCATTCTATCAATTTCAAACGAGTTTTGTTCTTTATTTCACTCCTAAACCATACTTTCCACACTTGCTTACATTCCTATAACACCAAACTACCCACAAGACTTCATATTATTAATTTCAAACCGGTTTTTTTCTTTATTTTAGTCCTAAGCCATACTGTTTACACTTGCCTACATTCCTATAACGCCAAACTACCCACAAGACATTATTTTATTAATTTCAAACGAGTTTTTTTTTCTTTATTTCCCTCCTAAACCATACTTTCCACACTTGCTTACATTCCTATAACACCAAACTACCCACAAGACTTCATTTTATTAATTTCAAACCGGTTTTTTCTTTATTTTAGTCCTAAACCATACTATTCACACTTGCTTACATTCCTATAACACCAAACTACCCACAAGACTTCATTTTATTAATTTCAAACCGTTTTTTTTCTTTATTTTAGGCCTAAACCATACTATTCACACTTGCGCACACTCCTATAACACCAAACTACACACAAGACTTCATTTTATTAATTTTAATCGAGTTTTTTTTTATTTTGCTTCTAAACCGTACTTTTCACACTTGTGCAAACTCCTATAGCACCAAACTACCCACAAGGCTTCATTTTGTTAGTTTCAAACGAGTTTCTTTCTTTATTTTACTTCTAAACCGTACTTTTCACACTTGCGTACACTCCGATAGCATCAAACTACCCATAAGAATTCATTTTATTAATTTCAAACTAGCTTTTTCTTTATTTCAATCCTAAACCATTACTTTTCACACTTGCGTACACTCCTATAACACCAAACTACCCACAAGACTTCATTTTAGTAATTTTAAACAAGTTTTTTTTCCTTATTTCGCTTCAAAATCTTACTTTTCACACTTGTGCACACTCCTATAACACCAAACTACCCACAAGACTTCATTTTATTAATTTCAAACCGGTTTTTTTGTTTATTTCGCTCCTAAATCACACTTCACACTTGCGTACACTTCTATAACACCAAACTACCGACAATATTTGATTTTATTAAGTTGAAACAAGTTTTTTCTTTTTTTTGGGACATGCTAGGTATTTAGGCTATAGAGATAGGGGCCGACTTTCGGTGCACCTTGGTGGAGACCCAGCAGGTAGATATTCCGCAAGCTTACAGTGTATGACATCACAGATCGTAAACATCGCCCGATTTAAAGCTAATATATTCAGAATCACAGTTTTAATGTACTTCAAAACACACTTCAGAACAAAGCTATTTACGCAATATTTATTTTATTACTTCAAAACAAGTACTTTTTTCTGTAATAAAAGCTTTTTGTGAACCTGGTTTTTACATTTGAGTAATATGTTCAAACCAGTTTTTTTCTTTAATTTGCTCCTAAACCATACTTATCACACTTGCATACACTCCTATAGCACCAAACTACCCACAAGACTTGATTTTATTAATTTCAAATGAGTTTTTTCTTTATTTTGCTCCTGAACCATACCTTTCACACTTGCGAACACTCTTATAACACCAAACTACCCACAAGGCTTCGTTTTGTTAATTTCAAACGAGGTTTTCTTTATTTGGGGCCATACTAGGTCTTTAGGCTATAAAAATGGGGATCAACCTTTGGTACACCTTGGCAGAGACACCACCAGGTGGATATTCCGCAAGCTTACGGTGTCTGACATCACAGATGGTAAGTATTGCCCGATTTAAAGCTAAAATATTCGGAATCGCAGATCTACCGTATTTAAAAATTCACTTCGGAACCAAACTGTTTACGCAGTATTTATTTTATTGGTTCAGAACAAACTCTTTTTTCTTTAATAAAAGCTTTTTGTGAACCTGGTTCTTACATTTGAGTTTCTTAAGTTCAAGCGAGTTTTTTCTTCTTTATTTCACTCCTAAACCATACTTTTCATAATTGCGTACTCTACTATAATACCAAACTACTGACATGGCTATGGAGAGGGGTTTTTTCGAGAGCCCCTCACTGTCACTCAATTTCGTTACAGGTTTTTTTTCAAAAAGTCAATTTCAGGACACTTTATGTTCGGCTTTCTTTGAATTAGGCCCTTTTACATCATATTTTAAGGAATTTAACCAAATTCTTTTTTACTGAATTTTAAGATTTGTTTTATTTTTTTATTATTTTCCCAGGTTTATGCATATCCCACGCCGGGTATTTCACGGGGTTTTTTCGAGAACTGTCACTCAATTTCACTCAATTTGCTGTCACTCAATTTCAAAAGGCTTTTAAGTTTGGCTTTCTTTGAATGAAGCCTTTTTCCTTTATATTTTGAAGTTTTTAACGATTTTTTTTCTGTGTCTTAAAATTTGTTTCATGTTTTTATTATTTTCTCGGGTTTATGCATATTCCAATCCAAGCAATAGCTTCCAAAAACCTTTATAATATCATTCCAGAAAAAGTTCTTTTATTAATATTAATCTTTATCCATTTTATTTTTTCATGCAGAAGTACACATCTTTTCCACTCAGAACCTTTCTATTTAACCTTAATCATATCCCAACGCCAAGCAATACCTTTCAAAAAGCTTCATAATATAATTTCAGAACAACTTCTTTTACAGATCTTTAACCAGTTTTCACCTCTGCTTACACTCCAACACCGAACTATATCTGTCAAAAGCCATGGTAATATTAATATCCAATAATTTTTTTACTTCACAGCTCTTTAACAAGTTTTCATCTTTTGCTTACACTCTTACACCGAGCTATATCTATCAAAAGAATTTGTAATATTAGTGCTTAATAATTTTTTCTTTTACAGCTCTTTCGGCAGTTTTCAAGTTTGCTTACACTCCTAGACATACCTCCAATATGCCATTTTATGACATCTCTCGGTGATGTTCTAAGGGTTAGATCATCATAATCCGGCACCTTTCCACTATGCTCTAGTCAAGACAAATAGAGAATTGGTCAAATATTCGAAAAAATCTAGGCCCTTCTTCCCATATTGACGGGGCTTCAAAAAAAAACTTTTAATACACGTTGAAGCTTGTGTCACCGAGCTATATCTATTAAAAGAATTTCACACAAAAAGAGGTTCTTTGTGTCAGAAAATGAATGGGAACATTAAAATAAGAAACATAGAATAGAGAGATTTTTCTACAGAGATATATCAAAATATAATAGAAAAGACCTCAAAGAAAAAGGTGTATAAGGCAAGAAGTAACAATGAATATTGTGATGAATACGAACTAAGAGAAGAGAAAAATTTTCCCTTCAAGAGATAACATAAGGGATTATAAACATCGTCGTTCTGGAAGAGTTTCTATATGTTATTTTGTGACAAATCTCATTATTGATATGCTTGATAAGTTTTACACCATAATCTTACAACAAATTTGTTTTGAATATTAATTTTGTCTTACACCTTCGATAAACCTAGGGTAAGGATACAAGCAGGGATTCGTCTACAAGAATAGCTCGAGATCTTTAACATATAATTGAAGACACGGCCGCTAGGGGATTTGAGGCATTAGTTTGGATATAGTAGGCGCTTTTTATAGATTTCTTGTCACTAGGAGCATTTCTCAAACCCTTTGTCGAAAAAGTAAAATAGATAAATTGAAAGACAAGTAGGATTTTGTATTTTTCTACCAAAGTTGTTTCTTCTGTGTTTAAAAAAAATTGAAACAGATATATACATAAAAAACTAATTTTGAAAAAAGCAAAGATCATTATACAAAAACATTAAAAAGAAAAAATCATCATAGTAAAATGTTAAAAACTTACATTTGTAATACAAAAAAAAACTAAAGAGTAATAATTCGTTATAGTAGAATGTTAAAAACTTAAATTTATAATACGAAAAACATTAAAAAGTAAAAATTCATTATAGTAAAATGTTAAAAAACTTAAATTTCTTTAAAAAAATGAAATAATTATTTCTTTCAAAAGGCCATAGTTACAATAAATCTAAAGTGACAATAAATCTATAAAAAAAAGCGCCAATTATGTCCACACTACCGCCTCGAATCCTCTAGTGACCGTGTTTCTCTAGTATATGTTGAGGATCCTGAGCTATTCATGTCGAGAAATCCCTGCTTTTATCCTTACCCTAGGTTCATCGAAGGTGTAAGACAAAATTAATATTTAAGAACAAATTTATTGTAAGACTATTGTAAATGCAAAACTTATTAAGCATATCAATAATGAGATTTCCCATAAAATGATATATAGGAGCTCTTCCGGAACGATTTTGGATGTTTAAAATCCCTTCTATAGAATAATCCCTTTGTTCTCTCTTGAAGGGACACTTTTTCTTTTCTCTTAGATCATATTCATCACAAGATTCACTTTTAAATCTTGCCTTATACACATTTTTCTTTAAGGTTTCATCACTGTTTTTTTTTCTAGTATATCCCTTGTTCATTTTGATGTTCCTGTTCCTTTGCTGACATAACGAACCTTTTTATTGACCCTATTGTGCTCTGTATTAATTTCTCTTCATATCAACCAAGATTCTTCTCCTCATTTCTTCCAGATTCTTATCGTCTGTTCTAGAGTCCACGATATCGAAATCTGTTATATTAGCCTCACAAGAATTGTTGAAATCATGATAATGCCCTTTACAAATAGAACAGTCGCAATAAAAATATATTTCTAACTCAATCCATGTTAACGCAGAGCAGACTTTTTTCAAACTGAATCGAAATTTGTCTGGGGTAACATAAGAAATCCCCCAGGAAAAGCATAACATATCGACATTAGCGCTAGGAATCTTCTAGCGGTGGGATTACGAACTAAAATTCCTAGTAGGGATACCTACACTAGCCTTATGAAACCCTAGCGACACTAGCTTCTAAATCTTTTAAAAGTTCTTTTAAGCCCCGTCAATATGGGAAGAAGGCCATAGATGTTTCGAATATTTGATCAATTGTCTATTTGTCTTGACTACAGCATAGTCGGAAGGTGCCAGATTGTGCTGATCTAACCCTTAGAACATCATAGAGAGATGTCGTAAAATGACATATTGGAGCTCAGTGTAGGAGTGTAAACAAACCTTAATACTGCTTCAAGAGCTGAAAAAAAAAATGCTGGACATTAATATTGCAAATTGTTTTGATAGATATAGCTCGGTGTAGGAGTTTAAGAA
This sequence comes from Artemia sp. Qi Xiang Cuo, assembly GCF_049724085.1. Taxonomy (NCBI): domain Eukaryota; kingdom Metazoa; phylum Arthropoda; class Branchiopoda; order Anostraca; family Artemiidae; genus Artemia; species Artemia sp. Qi Xiang Cuo. The sequence goes on along the minus strand of NC_142807.1, from coordinate 27,923,266 downwards.
GTGACGAAAACTGGTTAAAGAGCTGAAATGGAATTACATAGGGTTTTGACAGATATAGCTCGGTGCAGGAGTGTAAGCAGAGGTGAAAACCGGTTAAAGATTGTAAAAGAACTTGTTCTAAAATGATATTATAAAGCCTTTTGAAAGTATTGCTTGGTGTTGGGATACGTATTAAGTCAAAAAGAAAGGTTGTGAGTGAAAAAGATGTGTACTTCAACTTGGAATAAAAATGGGTTAGTAGGAATATTACTAACAGAACTTTTTCTGAAATTATATTATATAGCTTTTTGAAAGGTATTGCTTGGATTGGGATGTGCATAAACCCGAGAAAATAAAAAAATGAAAAGAATCTTAAAATACAGAAAAAAAATCGGTTAAGACCTTCAAAACATAAAGCAAAAAGGCTTAATTCAAAGAAAGTCGAACTTAATAGCCTTATCAAACTGAGTGACAGCGAAGAGCTCTCGAAAAAAACCACGTGAAATACCCTACGTGGGATATGCATAAGTGAAGGAAAATAATTAAAAAATAAAACAAATCTTAAAATACAGTAAAAAATGATTAAACCCTCAAAATATAAAGCAAATGGGCCTAATTCAAAGAAAGCTGAACTTAAAAGTCTTCTGAAAATGAGTGACACCGAAGGGCTCTTGAAAAAACCCTCTCTATAGCCATGTGGGTAGTTTGGTGTTATAGGAGTGCAGGCAAGTGTGAAAAGTATGGTTTAAGAGCGAAATAAAGAAAAAAAACTCGCTGAACTTAATAAACTCAAATATATAAAGCACAAAAAGCTTATATAAAGAAAAAAGAACTTGCTCTGAAGTAATAAAATAAATATTGTGTAAATAGTTAGATTCCGAAGTGTGTTTTGAAATACGGTAGATCTATGGTTCCGAATATCTTAGTATTAAATCTGACCATGTTTACCATCTATGATGTCATACACCGTAAGCTTGCGGAATATCCACCTGGTGGGGTGTCCGCCAGGATGTACCGAACCCGGGCCCCTATTTCTATAGCCTTAATGCCGAGTTTGCTCTTAGTAAGAAATGACCCCCAGATGCGTACGAAAATGTAAAACAAGATTTTCAAATTCGAGAAAGTGTTCGGGTTCTAATGCGAAATTAAAAAAAAGGGCGAGAATACAGAAAAAAAAGAATATATTTTCTAGTATTTCTTGATATATTTGTGTGTCAGAAAACAAACTTTGGAGAATCGTTAATTTGACGCCTCCCACCCTTGTTAAACTTATTTGGAAATTAATGGTAATATCAGGGGTTGAAAAAAGTCATTAATATTCTTTTCAGGAAAAATATGATGAGAAAACTACTCTATACCACGAAATGTAAAAAGTTCCCTTCAAATAGGATGAAAAGTCATACGCTCTTTAAACTGGGAAAATAACAATAATATTTAAAAAAAACTTGAAGTGTGGGAAAATAATCATTTAAAAAGAATTTTAAAAGAAATTACCTTGTTTCCAAGCACTGTTTGGTTTCAAAGTATATCTTAAAACACTTGTGTATCAGAAGTCAATAATATTCTTTTGAAGAAAAATACGATGAGAAAACTACCCATACCGTGAAAGGTAAGAAGTCCCCTGAAATGGGATGAAAACTCATGCCCCATAGTCTCCTCCGTCCATGTAACGCCCCAAAACTCGAGAAAATCCTACTCCAAGTGTATTAGCCCCCTCCACCAATGTAACGCTTGGCCGGAAAAGCCTCATTATCGCTTTGCCACTCTGTCTGTGAAGTTTAATTTTCGTGTACTGGCCTAATTAAACCAAGAAAATAGTAAAAAAAATATAGATATATGAAACGACTCTTTAAATACAGAAAATAATCCATTAAAACCCTCAAACCCTAGTAAGCCCTTAGTGAAAATGGCCTCTAGATGTGTATGAAAATGTAAACAAGGTTTTCAAATCCGAGGAACTGTTATGGTCCTAACACGTAATTCAAATAGACTGTCTCTGACTGAATTGGGTGCATGGGAACTGGACTTTAGTAGCCTACCTGTTCTTATATTTTGTGTGTATTGATTTAGTATGTATTGATTCTGTTGTTTGCGACTTATAAATTAAAAGTGAATGATGTTCTTAAAGTTTGCCCCCCCCCCCCCGTGAATAATGGTAAGTCCTTTATTTTGGAAAATAATGGTGTTACAATGGGTTAAAAAAAGATATTTTGGCATCCTATGTTGTTTGTGGGTGGTGTGTCTCCCAGGTAGAAATTGCCTGTCTAGCGGGTAGAGCTTGGGGCTTAAAACTAGATTAAAGGATTGCCTCTCAGGAACACATAAGATAAGATAAGGGTTTATTCCAAAAACAACACAACGCAAAAAACAAATGACCTTCCATAAGCTAACGCTTGTTCGGAAGTATTTACCCTCTTAAAATTAACACTTATAATAACATAATAAAGAGAAAGAAGAGAAAAAACGAGAAAAAGAGGAAAGAAAGAAAAAAAAAAGAAAAAATGAAAATCCTACTCTCACTCGGCTCCTGGTCGCAATAACAAAAATCAATACTTCACATACTCCAAAACTTCCCGCCGCCATCCCATAAATAATAAATAAAAAAAACAAAAAAAAATAAAAATATATAGGAAAAACGGGAAAAACGGGTTCCGGGCAAACCTGAGAGTGACTCAACTATACCACCCTTTAAACAAATTCATACAAATTCATACCTATGGAGACAATATAAGGAGACAATTGACAAATACAAATAAGACAAATAAGGAGTATTGTCTATGGAGACAATACCTATGGAGACAATATATATAGGAACATATATTTACGTACAAGACAAAGAGTGTGAGAAATATACTACAATTTATGGTGAGAAAAGTTCCATACAATCTTTTGACAAAGCCCCTATCCCTTGTCGTAGACATAGTCTACACAATGTTCTGAGGACTAGTCTACAGGACTTGGCGTATAAACCCTTGGCTACGACCGCTTAAAAATATAATCACACTTTCCGGGTAGGACTTGGGGACAGGAAAGAAGGAATTGGAGCTGCTGGATAAGTTTTGGGGCCAGGAACATAGGAATTGAAGCTGCTGGATAGGTTTGGGGCCCAGGAGAAAGAAATAGCAGGTGCTCCATAGGAAATCCCCCAGGAAATGAGCTAGTAAAAAAGGAATGACAGGCTCTGAATAAGAAATCCCCCAGGGATTGATACTGCTTGTTCTACTTATACCAGAAATATTCCCGGAAATCATAAGGGAGCAGACAAAAATTTAACATTTTTGATGCGCTTTTTAAAGTTTCTTTTTTCCCCCCCCCCCCGAAACAATACCCCTCTGAAAAAATACCCCACCTCCAAAAATAAAAATCTGTTTACTGTCCTGGGGATTATACATAAATTTCTACCTCAACCCTCCCCTCTTCTCTCCTTTAGATCTAATTCTTTATTTATCTTATCGCTCAATGATAGCTGAGATTTGTTGGCATTAAATGCACCTTTTGAGGTATCTCCCTCCCTCCCTAACTGCAAAGGAATCAGAGAGCCCCATTGTAGAAGTTTAAGTGTCACCTTAATCACCTTAATCCATTTGAGAGCTTTAAGGTCCTCCGGACCTGTAGTGCTCTTGAGTTGACGGCTCCCAATTGAACCTCTACTGCCTCTTCTCCCACTCCTTGTCAAGGTGGCATTTGAAAGACTGGATGGAGGGAGCGCTGACAGTTGAGTCCTTCAATTGAGTCCAAAGGTTTATGACTCTTCTTGAGAAGTACATTTGACGGGTTCTCGATCGGGAGCTTAACTTTGGCAGCTTCTTGGAGTGTCTTCTTGTGTAATGATGGCTGGTGCTATGACTGCTGCTAACGATGGTAGAGTTTTCTTTTCGAAGTTTGTTAGTAAGCATCATATCGCTACGCCTGTGCCTGTAGACGAGGGTAGATAGCTTAAGGTGCTTGAGGTGGTTCTCATATGAAGTTGATTTTAGGCTTTTCATGCTATTTGTTGCTTGCCTTTGAACCTTTTTGATGAGCCTTACATCTTAACAATAAGAAGAACCTGCAAGGCACATGCCAAAATCGAGATGGGGTCTGACGAGAGCTTTATATAATTTTATGAATATTGTTGCCTTTCGGCTACTGATGGTCCGTTTTAATAGGCCAAGGCTGGAATTTGCACGGGAAACAACATGCTGAACGTGGCTGTGGAGCTTCAACTTGTCGATGATTGTCAAAGATGACACCAAGGTCCCTTTCTTCTTCTCTATTCTCTAGATGCTCTCTTGTTTTTGTGATGGGATTGTAAATTGAGTAGGTAGCCATTGGGTTACTAGGTCCAAGGTGCAAAATACAGCATTTGATTGTATTGAATTGAAGGAGCCAGTCTTTAGTCCAATCCTGTAGCCTGTCTATGTCACGTTGGATGGTCTCTGGATTTGAAATGCCGAACAGTTTGGCATCATCAGCGAACAAATGCACACTATTATCTACATGATCGAAAATGTTGTTGATGTACATCAAGAAAAGGGTTGGGCCTAGTACAGTTCCCTGTGGTACCCCGCTCATTACCATGGCCTCATGGGAGTAGATTGGCTGGCCACCCATCTCGAATATGCGGACTTTCTGCTTGCAATTGGTGAGGAAATTCATTAGCCAGTCTATCACAGCTTACTTGATGCTAGAGGCAGATAATTTGGAGCATAATTGAATTTGCGGTACTTGTTCAAAAGCCTTGGTAAAGTCTAGAAGCAGTAGGTTGACTGGATTTCCTTGGTCAACCATATTTGTAATTTCTTTGTATGATTCCAATATGTTCGTTTTGATTGGTTTTCTTGAGTGGAATCCATGCTGCTTGGGCGACAAGATCTTGTTTGTGGTTAAATGTTCGAGAATTGAATAATTGACAATGTGTTCAAGTATCTTAACAACAGCTGAAGTTAGGCTAATAGGTTGATATCTCTCAGATTTGGTGCGATCACCTTTTTGAATACCGGCGTTAACATAGGATATTTTTCGAAAAGGAGTGTTCTGCAAGGGAATGGTCTGAGGGAATTTTCAATGGGGAGAAAACTTTTGGGAATAATTTCCTTTCAGCGGGGATGTATTTTCCACAGGGGTTATTTTGCGAGGGGGGGGGGTATTTTACACGGGGGGGTATTTTCCATGGGGTATTTTCTAGGGGGCATTTGTCGCGATAGGGTATTTTACGTGGGGGGGGGGTGTTTTCCGGAGGGGTGTTTTCCAGGGGGTATTTTCCACAGGGGGGGGGGGTAATTTCTGGGGGTGGTATTTTCCGAGGGGTATTCACCGGAGAAATATTTTCTGGGCGGTAAACGCCTAGAACCGTAATATTAAAACCAAGCAAGAGTGCAGCAGCAGCTACAACCTAGTAAAGCGTGAACTACTGCTCGTAGTAGCTTACGTATAAAAAAAAAAATGGTTCTTCTAAAGAGATTCTCTAGTGACAAACATTTTCCGTGTAACCCTAATGCGAAAATAGGGGTTTTCGTTTAAATTCGACAGAAAAGTAATTTATGATTACGATAACAAATTTGGAGAATTTCTTAGAAAAAGTCCGACAATTCCTCAGAAATTAGCCTATTTTAATTGCCAATGTCGATCTTAACTGGAGGTTCACAGTCCACTAACTAGAATAACAAGGAGAATCACCCTTTTGCAATGATTTCAAGCCGTGCATACAAATACGCATTCTTCTATACCTATTTTGAATGGAATCCTGAAACATGTCCCGACTTTAGAGTTGACCGGTGAAACTACTCACCTTGAAAATCATGCTGATACGATTGGATTTAGAATGAACTCGATCTTTCCAATCATATATTCGATACGATAAGTAAGAGTAACCTCGGAGTGTGAGAACAGTTGGAACTAAAACAAAAAAAATATAAAGTTTAAATGTTAGGTAATAAAAAATTAGACGAAAAACAGGTGAATTTAAAAAGAGGGAACCACAAAATTAAAAAATTAAAGAAAAACAAAAAATTCTGTAAGAAAGACACAAGGACACTACATAAACAAGGCTGTATAGGCGTGTTTCCACTATTCCACTTGCGACTCATAATTGTTGGTAGCGACTGTTTGTAAGGCACCAAAAATAAAAATAATGATTACCGTAAATTTCTCTTAAAATTAACGGAAACAGGTTACCTGAGATAATTTCCAGAAATAAAAACATAGACATGAAAGAGGTAAAATTTTCTAAGCAGCACATAAAGGGTCAAAGCGTTTAAAAATGAAAGAGCACCATAAAACACAAAAGCAATACATTTACCAAACAAATATATTTACGAGTTTTATTTGTATGCTAAAAATTTCTAAAGCTGGCTCTGAAAATTCATTGGCAACTCTGAATTATAGGAATCCTCTTCGTCAGGAATTTTTACGGATCGAAGTTACTAACAATTTCTGTTGATCCGTGAACGAATAGCTCAAGGTCAGGATTTTGCTGAATGGCAGAGACACGCCTTATATAACAAACGAGTTTCATAAATGTAAAGAAATTTTTATTCTAGGTCCAATTTTTTCACAAGAAAGCTGAATCAAATTTCGATGAAAATTAAAGATTTAGAACAGATCTCCTTTTGAAAATATTACGATCCGGATGGCTGTAATGTAATATTACGATATAAGATGGCTCTTCTCATCTTAGGTACTTGAGTAATAATTGTGATGTTAAATTAGAGAGAAGCTTAATTCTTCGTTAAAATAATTGAAAAGTAAAAACAAAGGGTATTTTATGTTCATCTTGAAATCAATAATTACCATCACGGTCACAGTTTTCTCCTTCATAATTAGTTCCAAAACAGTCACATTCTGTCCTATCGTACAAGTTAATACACCGTCCACCGTTCCTACAAGCATTTCCTTCACTTAAGCATCTGTCTATACAACCTTCTTTGATATCCCTGAAAACTGCGGCGGTGAATGGTGTTACATAACTTAGCTCCGATTCTGAGGGTCCTCCACGTAGTCGAATATTTCGAAGACATCCCACAAAATGCTCAAACAGATAACTGGATTCCATGCCGTCTTGAACTGTATCCATACCTATATTTAAAACGAAAACTGATGTCAACTTTCCAATTATTTGTATGTTAACGCAGACTTATAAAATAAATCACATGAAATAGTAGAAAATTTAAAAAGAATAGAAAGAATTCATTCGAGCCCTTTTAATTGCAGATAACATACCCCCATGTATATAGATTTGTTTAAAAAATATCCTCCAGAAAAGTGGCCTTGTGCTAGCTCAGAAATATGTAAAGATACGACGATACACATTCAAAAATTGATTTGCTGCCAAAATTATGTCTTGAGAATGTGTTCCCAGTTCTACATCCATTACTTGTCCTACTCCAACCATTGGTTTGCAGCATTTCTTGGCCTGATTTTTGCTAGTCTAACAATGTATTGTCATAGCTACTGGTATAGTCATGATGTAGCTATCATGACTACAAGCATTTATAAAAAGTAACTTTTTACTGTCTTTATTAATTTCTGTTTTCATGTACTTAAGTAATGTATCTACTTCCCGAAATACATCTAACATATAGTTGTTATTCGGTGGTGCTACTCGAATTCACTCTTTTTGATTGACAGACTTAATGGTGACAACCTTATCATAGTGCCCCTGAGAGTGGTAAGCGCACATAGGTGCCCACTACTGCTAATTTCAATCCCATCCAAACACTGGTCGTCCTGCCCAGTGTCTAACCATGAGGCACGGTATTTTGTGTAGTATACTGCCAAAGTTTGAATGATTAAAGTTGTAATGGGGGTCAAAATCATCACGAACGGGGGGGGGGGGGTCTCAATGCTCTTGAACATATAAAGTGCCGACCGTCACGTGAGATAGGGTCCCCGAGAAGCAATAAAAGCTGGCAGAGAGAAGTTTTTGGGTTAGCACTGGTTCTCAGGTCGATTGCAACTGATAGCTGGCAAGTAGTAAGCAACGCTCCCTTCTCCTTCCAGGAACTAGTATTGCCAAACCAAACCTATCTAAAGCTGAAGGTTGGGACTCCTAGTTTTCTTTTTCTTTTTTTTTGTGCAGCAGCTAATATCCTATAATATAACCAGGTCTACAAATTAAAGTTTAATAATTAGCTTTACAAATTAAGGCTGATTTTTGACATTTTCTATATTCATGTCTGAGTATAAAAAATATTACCTGGTAGCTTAGTGCCTTATTCCAGCAAACATGCATATTATCAAGCTTCAATCGTATGAGCTGGGATAAATTTATTTGAGCCAAAAACACTACTGTTGTGACGAGGAAGAACTTAGATAGAAATATCTCAAAAGTGCCGATTTTGGTTTTTAAAATTATTAACATACTACCTACGGCCTGTTTATCGCTATTTAGCTTTTTTACCCCCTTTATGCAGTTAGATTAGGTTGCATGCTTTAACCTATTGTCTTTTTAAGATTCTAGATTAAAACCCCAATATTCTCCAAAAAGTGCAAATAAACGGGCTAAAACCTGTGAAAACCCAACTTTCCCCATTTGAAAAAGATTTTGGTTACATTACAACTCTCTCCTGATGCCCAAGGTCACAGGATATTTAAAATATTTGTACATACCTCCAATAAACATCACAGAATCCACATCTTCTGTGACCGAATAAAACGGAGTCACGCGAAGACTCTGAAGCAGAGTAGATGCAGTAGCATCATCCACGGTCACTTTTAAAACACCTGAGGCTGGATCAATCATTATTAATGTTTTGTGCCAAACATCAGTATTCAGAGCTAAAAATAAAGCTCACAAATTAAAATATTCCCTTTGGTTAGTATTACAAAAACAATTCTCAAGTACAGCTGGCAATATTCATATAATTGTAAAGACATGTTTTCAATCGCCGTTTCCAAGACATATCGGCCAAGCAACGTCAAATTTTACTAGAATGTACTCCACTGAAGCGGCTTAGCCTTACTCTGTCCCATATATTTCGCAGAAGATAAATGGCCTTCTTTCGTGATAGGTAAAAAGTGTTACATTAAAAAAGAAGCCAGTTTTAATATATTTACTGTCTTAACTAAAGGCAAATAACATACTATCCTGAAGTAGCCGTTTGAGTGGATAGAAGAGCCGCTATTAGCCTATCTGTATCAATTTCTCGGTAAAGTTGAAGTCGGTGCTTCGGTATCTGGGTTGGGACTCTATGAGCTAATGTAAATAACATGATAATACATTCAATGGATACCGACGGGTCAACTCTTGTAAAAAGTTTTTAGCTATGGAAAGATTAGTCAATAAAAATGAAACATTTATGTTTTCTAAAAAATGTCTATGGATATTCTAACCCAGAAAAATATCAGGAAGGAGCCTCTTAGAGGCCCCACCCATTGGAATAGTTACATCAATCAGGAGGGTGGTGGGGTTTCGAAAATTTCCCCTGTGTTTAAAAATGCTTTTCTTTTTATCTTCTTTTAGCAGAAAAAAAAATTGTAAAAGCTCCCATCCTAGATTTAAAAATTACTTTATTTTCATTCCTCATCAAAAACATTTGAAAAATTTCTTTTCTCCTCCCCTCCTCACATTCTTTTGAATTGGTGCCGATACTCAGAACCAAATTGATAAATTTTCAAAATGAAAATCCTAGGATTCCATAAATAGGAAGCTGCTATCCCGACTTCAGACGCCTCTGGGTTCCAAAATTAGGAAACTATAGCCGCGGTTTTAGATCCCAAATAGCAAGGACTAGGGTGCAGAAGAGCCCTATTTTAATGAGAATCAAGATTTCTGTTGGTCTCAACTTATAATTCTTTGTATTTTCTCTTTTTTTAGGCTCATTTTCCTCATTCATAGTGAGCTCTTCTTACATAAGTAGGCCTAAAGGTCTGCTCATTCAAGACTTTTATAGTTCTTTTTTTCCTTGTAAAACCTTAATTTTTCAATTTAATTTCTCTCCATTTCTAATTGACGTAATTTTCTTATGTAGAAACAGTTGTGACATTTGTAATGATTCTTGAAAGTCCAGCAGTAGTCTTAGTACAATGGTAATCTAAACACTCAACGACATCCCCCTGAACTCCATCAATTTCATTGTTATTTCGTCTGCTTTGAGACCTAGCCTTTTTATCTCCATCTCTAGCAATACCCTTTATGTTGCGACAAAAAAAATCCTTTCAAATCGCCATGTAAACATGATCGACTCTCCCACTATCACGTGCACCACGTCATCTCCTTGACTCCTCCTCAACCTTCTGTATTACATAGAAAATTTCGTCTGGTTTCACATTATTAGTAATATTTAGTTGTATGGGTCCTAAGTTAGGATGTGAGTAATAATGTGAGTAATAATTGTGTATGTATGTATTTATGTATTTTTTTCTCGGAAACGGCTCTATATTTTTTCGGGAACTGGTTTGTGACGTGATCTCTCCAGTCAATGTTCAGAATCCTCCGAAGGCAGTTGTTTTCGAAGGCAAGAATGCGTCTCTCTTGTTCCTGATTTAAATTCCAGCCTTCGCTGCTACAGAAAAATGCAGAAAGGACATTGTTATTAAATGGCCTCATTTTTAATTTCGTAGAATACTTTTCCGATCGCCCTACTGGTTTTAGTCGGTTAAGAGCTCCACTGGCTTGCCCAATCCTCAGCTGCACTTCCCGCTGGCTTGACCCTGAATTTTCCACTATGTTGCCGAGGTACCTGAAATCAACAAGCTGCTCAATAGTTGAATCTCCACACTTTATGTCCAGAGGAGACTCAGTTGTTGCCATGCTCTTTGTCTTTTCTGTGTTAATCTTAAGGCCAAGTCGACCAGCATTTTCACGGATGGTATTGAGGAGATCCTGGAGTTTGGTCTTGTTACTTTCCATCAGGGCAATATCGTAAACAAAATACAGGTCGGCTAGATTTGGCTTCTCCAATTTGGATGCCAATCCCTGTACAATCACGGAGTATGTACACGACGGCAAGGACGAAGAGTAACGGAGAAATAGCAATGCCCTGTATTACACCAAACATGATACGGAAATATCTAGCATTCCCTTCTTGGGTACGAGCACAGCATTCTGTTTTTTCATATAACGCAATAACTAGGGCCACTATTTTGTCAGAAACTCAATAGTATCGGATGATTTTCCATAACGAATCTCAGTCGATGGAGTAAAAGGCTTTCTCGAAGTCCACAAAAATCAGTTATTTTTTTTTCGTGCGATTCATTGCACTCCTCAATCATCATCCGTGGTGCATAGATGAGATTCGTGTAAGAACGAGATGGTGGAAAACCGTGCTATTCGTCCAGTAGGTGTTTATCGATGACTGTTTGGATGGACAGAAGAATGATCTGTCAGAAGAATTTACCCGGAATAAATAGGGGACTGATGCCCCTCCAGTTGTCTCAATTTGTCGCGTCTCCTTTCGTGAAAAGTTTGATGGGTGTACTTTCTGTCTAATCATCAGGTACCTTTTCAGACTTCCAGATACTACCAAAAAGTGTAAGCCACACTTCCATACAGGTATTCAGTGATGTTTTATCATCTCGACTGTTATTCTGTCAGTTCTAGCTGCTTTGCCATTCTTCAACTTGCGGGATGCATGTCGAACTTCTGTATCACAAAGTTCTTTGGTGCTGATTTGAAGGTTCAAAAACGGGATTGGAGGGATATCTGGCGGATACAGGGGGAGGGGTCTGTTCAGAATCTTCTCGAAATGCAAGGCTCATACTACGGAAGTTTCTGATGGGTCTGAGACAATTTTGCTATTTGCATCTTTAACTGGTCCGTTTACGTTTCCCCAGGTTTTTGTTGGTAGTCTTCTATACGGCTCTGAAGTCACCACGCTTCGCCGCTTCCTTCGCTATGGCAGCTTTTCTATCCAAAAGTTGCGTTTGTCCCCCTTGACCTCTTTTTGACTTTTTTATCAAGGTCTGTGTATATTTGGTTCTTCAGAACTGTGTTGCTGTTTTTACCTCCTTTAAGAAGCTGCTGCTTTAGGTTACGGCGCTCAGTAATCATGTTCCAGGTTCTATCTGATAGCCACTGGCTTTCAATAGCCATTGATAGAATTTACGCCCAATGAAGTCTATAAGTGGCATTTTCCTTGTATTTCCTTTTATTTTTGTTTTCAGATTCAATCACCTTCTCCAGTGACACGTTTTTTTGTGTGTGTGTATTTTTCAATTATATTAATTGACTTCTTTAGAAATGTTTGTATTCTATTAATATTAGCACTGAAGGAGACTTGGCAGAGATTCTTGCCGAAATATTTTCTTTTTCTTTGGACATTTCCATTTCAGTAGCTGGAAAATTTAGCTTGCTAGGTTTGTTTGCTTCTTTTCTGTAATTTTTCGTTTTTATCGTTTATGATTAAATTATAGGGGACATGTCACTCTTTACCCATTCTATAACCGAAGGCAAACTACGTGATCCATTACACACAAGAAGCTAAACACTAGTACCTATAGAAGTATCATTTTAAAAACAATAATTTTTTCTATACAGCTTGTACAGACGTAAAATTGACAGCACCAAACATTTGGCGGTAATATATAGCTCTTATGCACAACTTGTAAACTTAGAATTACGGCTTTAGAAGACAATAGATAATCCAACTAACTACTATTTTTTTTCAAACTACTTACCTTTATTTGAAATTGTAGGTCCGCATGCCTTTCGTAAGAGGGCTAAGTTTGCAGCTTCTAAAATGGGAAAGCTTTCCTAAAATGTGGCGAAAATTTTGCGGTAGATGTATCTTATTTACTATCTACTCTAGGTTAGACGTAAAAAAATTAATAAGTACCTTTGCCAACCAGAACAGTAGTTTCTTCAGCTCCAAATACATGAATTACTTTGAGCTCACCCCCTTCCAAAGTTACATACAACTCGTATTTTACATCTTCATTCGGTCGATTTGCAAGTGTATGGAATAAAAAAAGCCCTTTGGGGTCTGAAGTCCTAAACTCGAACGAAAAGTCTCTTGTATCCCTAAAAGCATTTCAATTATAGAAGCAATACCTTGAATTAAAAAATACGGAAGCACTTGTTTAATTACATTCGATAATTCTAATCTATTGAAACTAAGGACTTTTTTGGAAAGGATTCATTTTCAGTAATGGTTACTAATTATAACTATGAACTTAGTAGGATTAATAATTCCAATTATATTAAAGCTACTAATAATAAATAGAAGCTGCTAGTGGATCTTTCATATCGGAAATTAGTGATTTTGATATAAATATCTATAGATCTTGATCAATAAATGTTAAAAAAAAAAAAAAAATTGAAACAGAGCTTAAACATTACTTCTAAAAGTACCAACCCTGCTGTACTGGTTAAAAATAACATTTTAAAGAGAAATTGGACTTTTTGGAGCAATTATTTTTTTAAGTGATGTGTAAAACTTTCATACTAAATTCGAATTACTTTAGGTTTTCAGCCATTTAGAGTCTCGACTATTAACACACAGAGTACAAACTATATACGTTGATATTCAAAACTCTGTTATTGAGTCATAATCTCCGTATAGATGGCTAAAAGCTCCATATAGATAAACCCAAGAGTCTACTCCAGAAGACAGTAGCAATTTAAAACGCATACTCCTCTCTTGGCTCTTACATCATGTTTGCATAATTTAATGTTGGGGATCTCCCACCAGCTACTCAATGTCATAAGACTAACGATACATATGGATAGATTTGAGCTAGTTTAAAATCCATTTTACAAACACTGATTTTGGTGGATATATTGTTATTTCATACTTTCTTTTTTCTTTACAATTTATTATTTCCTTATTTTTTTTTTACAGACAACGACAACCACATTTTGATAGCAATAGGATACAAAGGATTCAGTTTCTACAAGTTATAAAAGTTCCAAATTTTGAACTATTTAAATTCATAAGAATTTTCAATAATGTTCTGATGTAAATGAATTTGAGCTTTATTGCAATTCTATCAAGTTAAAAAACGATCAAATTTCAAAATTTGAAATCAACTGAAAAACGATAGGTATTTCAAAATCATAATTAAGGACTGACTAAAACTTCCATTCTTCAAATATTTTAGAGTCAGGGTTGTCGATATACTTAGTCGTTTATAAACACAGTTTATATAATATACCAGTAAGTTTACCGCAGATGATTTCTGGCTCTTCATTTTCGGTGCGAACAAAAAGCTCCTCACATTATTTCTGCACTTATTGTCCACTTATTGGTTGAGCCGGCCAAGTGGTTTTGTCAGTACTTGTTCCGTAGGTGAATATTCTTTGTCTACCCGTGAAAAGATCTAATGCCGCTTATGATTATATCTGCAAAAACGTTCTCTGGAGCACTCACACCTCGGTCCAGGTTTTTATAATGGGTGAGATAGGGAAAGATCATACTGGATAATTATATCAACTATGTTTATAAAGTACAAGTGATTAGATTAAACCCAACTGAGCCAGAAAAAAATATCTGTGAAAGCAAGAGTGAAATCGGTACGTGTTATTCAACTACAATAAGAACTTTTCTGTTTCTTTTTCTGTGTCTTCGTTAAGAAGATTTTGTGGAAAATTGATCATCTTAGTATGACGTGGTATTTGAGGGCATGAATAATTTCAATCTAAGCTCTTCAGAAAGTTCCAGATGTTGTCCCTAAGCAATCTTACAAAGCTTGGAAAATATATTAAAATATTTTAAGTAAATTATGCTATTTAAGTAAAGTAAGCTAGTCAGTCTCATGCTTTTTCAACTTACCTTAACTGAAACGACTTTAAAATTTCTGAATTCAACTGTATAAGAGGACTTCCCTTAGAAAATGTAAATGACGACTGTCCCGTAGAATTCAAAAGTTTCAGGTTTTCTTCTCCGTTAGAGAACGTCGTCGGTACATCAGCTAATATTTCTGCGTTGTTTGAAGAAACGTCTGAAATAATAGAAGAGAAACTAAGGCAACCTGTGGTATGTTTCTTTTTCGTTGTCAACAATTCTTGAAGATGCAAGGAAAAGCTATCATTGAATAGCACAAACTTGCTTTAAAAAATTCGCAGAGCTATTAATTTGCATAAAATTTAAAAGCATAACCACAGATATCACTGAAGATCCCGAATACCATATAAAGGCTCAAAAAGTTGGATTGTGTTCGTTTTCCTTTCATAAAAAATTGGGGTCACGTCCAGAATTTTGTTCGGGGGAGGGGGGATTTTTTCGGAGGGGGGATACAAAATAAATTGGAAAACGCATCAGAAAATGGTTTATATGCATTTTTGTTAGGTTTTTACCAGTCGAACAGAAATTTCGGGGGGGGGGGATTGCTACCCCCCCCTCTTAGACACGGCATTGCACAAAATCAACGAAAAAACTCCTCGAAGACACTTCTTTTTTCGAAACACTAATTTTCATTAGTAGTTGCAAGCAGTAGATTACGGGCTCAGCACTAAAGCACGTCTTGAAATCTGAGTTAATGGCAACAGCTCTCAGCTGGATCACAGAAACAAACGTACGAAATAACTCATGGTTCAATATTCATTAGTTTATTGGTTAAACTAATAAATAGTACCCACAAGGCATCAGTTTTGGTGTTAAGAGTTCCAATCAATTGTTCAGCAATCCTGCTCGGAAAGAAGTTAAAATTAACCTTTTCCGTAAAATTAGAATCTAAAGTTAACTACACTAGTTGAAGTTATCTGAGGCAAAATTCTCACACGTAATATGTACGTTTTTTTAATATCTTCAAAATCAAAATGTGAACTGTCAAAAGGGGCAAATAATTTAACCCTCTCTCAAAACTAAAAGAAATCAGTAATGCCATTCGCTTAGGCTTTCGCAGGGATAGAGCTCTGGAAATATCAAGACAAACTGCGAAAACATTAGGTTTAAACAACAGTTGTCAAGAGATTCAAAGGTACATGGGGCTTCCTTAGTTAAAGACAAGCAACGAAATATCATAAGAAACAGCGTAATTTATTTTCCTGAAACTATTTCTTCCGTTATAATGAACTACTTACCTGAGAAATCTAGAATTCTCACTCAAAGGGTATAGAGGGGTAGTAACCCTACTCTTATATGTGATACTATTTGTTCATTTTAAGTTTAACTTTAGCTTTCCTTCATTTTAGGTTTTATATATTCATCCATGGCAGTATCTGCTATCTTTATGTTAGGCGTTATTATTCGTTTCAGATTCTGTCCGATTTAGGTTTCATTTATTCATCCATAGTAATTCAGGTTCCTTTCGAGTTTGAATTAAGACATAGGTTTGCTTCAGCTCGTTTTATTTTTAATATGGTGCTTTGCTTTTTTTTTAAAAACTTTTTTGGGAAACTTTTCTTAAAGAACAAACTCCGTGGAACATTTAATGAGAAAGCTTGACTTTAGCAGATTTAACTCAGTTTACGATTGCATAATAGATATTATCAGTCCTTTCAGAACACGTTGTCCTGCTATAGTTCTCCCCGTTATGGGTGGATTTGCTAAAAACGCTAAATAACATGAAATATTGCCATCTTAAGGCTACCTTTGTTGATTGACAAACACAAGTAATAACGAAAAACTAAAATCAATAAATTTTAAACAGTTTTTTCCTTGTTTATGTTTCAAGGTTGATATAATAACTACTTAGAATTATTTCTTTACATGTGTTTGAGCGTGCCCAAGATTGTGTCCATTTTTTGGAGCTGGCATCTGGCAACAGAGAAACAAGAGGTTGGGTTTAAAATTTAGTCGAAAATATTTGCGAACGTTTGTGTAATTTTAATAAGGGAATTCGAAAAGAGCATTATTTATGTGTATTTTTATTTTACTTTTCTTTTTATTAGCTACTATACTTACTCTGCTATTCTACCAATTCAGTACTAAAACCGGTAATTAAACGACAGTATTGTTTTCTAAAAGAGTTTTACCCCCTTATTTCGTGCAGTCTTCGAAATATATATTATAATTTGTGTCTAGTTCGTAGCAAAAATTAAATTTATGGATGAATCAAACTGAAAGTTAATCCACTCAGACCATCAACTGGGAAACCAAATGAAGCATCATCTTAACCTGCTTCAACAAAGGAAGGGCCACCAACACATAAGTGCGTTTCTGGTGACGTTGTTTCTTAACCTTAATTAAAAAAAAAACTTCCTGAAAAAATCTGTTTTTCAAAGAAAATTAAAGGTCGTTCTAAACTTAAGCTTAGCAGATACAAATACATTCTAAAATCCAAACTCAACACGACCAGAAATTACTATTAAATAATAAATGAAACCCAAAACGAAACAAATTAAATAAACAATCATAGCAAAAACATGCAGCAAGTAATAATATAAATGAATAAATAGATCTTAAAGCGAGTAAATGCTTAGATTGAATATGAAAATCAAGCTTAAGACGAAAAAAATATTTTCCTATTGTAGTACAAATGAAACTTAAAACGAACAGAAATTAAATAAACAATCAATGCAAACAAACATACAATAGATATTAATGTAAATTAGCAAATCAATCTTAAAACGAGTGAAACTTAATTTGAATATGCAAATTAAGGTTGAAACAATCAAAAAGCACCGCAAACAAGAGCTTGGGCATAAAACCCTCAACTCACTATAGAAGTCAAAAAGCCACGACGTCACTAGCGCTTTACTGAGAACCAATTTTATGACAAATATTTTTTTTTGTACTTATCTCTAAAAATAAACACTAAAATTAAAGTAACAATTTTAACTGATGAGCTTTCAGCAATTAATATCAATATACATCAAATGTTCAGTTAAATTTATTAGCTCTTTTTAAAGTTTTTAAAGACGAATATAGTTTCCATACAAACAAGTGATTGGATACTGCCTCCTTTCCTAACTGTAAATAAAAACCAAAAGCCTACTGCGTCATTGGCGCTTAACTGAAAACGGATTATATTACAAATACTTTATTTTCCAGTTCTTACCGCATTGAAAATAAAAATACAATTACATCGAAATAAATTATTGAACTGATGGATCTTTCAACAATTATTATCATTATACATCAAATATTCAATTTGATGTTGTTTAAACTTTCCAAGAATGTTCAAGACGCATATAGTTTTCAGTAAAGCGCCAATGACGCAGTAGGTTTTAGACTTTTACAGTGAGAGAAGGAGGTCATACCCAAACTCTTGTTTGTGGTGATTTTTGATTGTTTCAAGCTTAATTTGCATATTCAAATTAAGTTTCACTCGTTTTAAGATTATTTTATTAATTTACATTAATATCTATTGTATGTTTGTTTGCATTGATTGTTTATTTAATTTCTGTTCGTTTTAAGTTTCGTTAATACTTCAACAGCAAAATATTTTTTTTTCGTTTTAAGCTTGATTTTCATATTCAATCTAAGCATTACTCGCTTTAAGATCTATTTATTCATTTATATCATTACTTGTTGTATGTTTTTTTGCTATGATTGTTTATTTAATTTCTGTTCGTTTTGGGTTTCATTTATTCTTTAATATTAATTTCTGGTCGTTTTGAGTTTGAATTTTAAAAAGGTATTTGTATCTGCTTAGCTTAAGCTTAAAATGGCCTTTACTTTTCTTTGAAAAACTGATTTTTTTGGAAAGTTTTTTTAGTTAATTTTTGTTCGTTTATGATTCCAAAAAATTTCAAGTTTTAAAAATTCCTTATTTCAAAATCAAACTTTAAAAAAAAATTCAAATATTCATCAAATTATCAAAACTGATATCAAAGTAACAATGTCAAAGTGAAAAATGGGTTTGTGTCAACATCGGAGTTTTTATTATCTGATGTTTGAACTATTTTTAACAAAATTGCTATCTCAAAATTTTTATCGGATGGGTTTGGGGAAAAAGGGCGTGGGGGGACTAGATTAAGCTTCGGTCTCTTTTGACTCTTAACTAGTTAACTAGAAATTTTTATTTTCGATCAAATGAGCCCTCTCTGAAGTTTATACGAGTATTCCTTCTAAAAAAAACCATATAAATCCCCAGAGTATAACTTACAACGCCTGTCCCTCGGCCCATGGAAGATTTGTCGACCCTGGAGTTTCAATATCTGATGGTTGAACTATTTTTAACAAAAAGGTCACCTGAAATTTTTATCGGATGGGTTTATCCATCTAATATACACAACAGCGTAGAGGCTAGGAGGTATTATTTTCCCTCTGAGCTTTTTCACCCTGAGAAAACGAACTATAACTTTTGTCTTTTATTCAAATGATCACTCTTTGACGTGAATACATGCTCGCTTGCCAAAAGACCCATATATGCCCCCAAATCACTAGTTAAAATGCCTGCCCCGGCCCTGGGGGGGGGGGTTGCGTCGACACAGGAGTTTTTCTTATCTGACCTTTAAACTATTTTTAACGAAATGACCATACGTAAAGGAGTTTTGTTATATGATCTTTGAACTATTTTAAAAAAAAAGGCTACCACAAATTTTTATCTGATGTATTTGGGGGAAAAGGGTGTGGGGGGCTAGTTGCCCTCTGATCACTTTTGACTCTTAAAAGGGCTGGATTTCAATATCCAATCAAATGAGCCCT
The DNA here is from genome assembly GCF_049724085.1 of Artemia sp. Qi Xiang Cuo. Taxonomy (NCBI): domain Eukaryota; kingdom Metazoa; phylum Arthropoda; class Branchiopoda; order Anostraca; family Artemiidae; genus Artemia; species Artemia sp. Qi Xiang Cuo. The sequence goes on along the minus strand of NC_142807.1, from coordinate 27,903,836 downwards.
CTCTGAATTTTTTATGATCATCCCTGTTATTTAAACGATGCATGCTCCTGAATATGGATTAGCCCGCCTATCTTCAAGCCCTGGGGGGTTGTGACGAAACCTCAGTTTTTGTTATCTGGCATATTATCGATTTTTAACTCAATACCTTCTTCCCAATTTTTATTGGATACGCTGAGGGAAAAGGTATGTGGGGGGCTCGTTGAACTTCAATATCATTTGACTCGGAAAAACTTAACTAGAATTTTCAATTTCCAATCAAATGAGCCCTCTCTGAGTTTTTTACGAGCATCCCTTCAATAAGAACCATATATTCCCAAAGGCCATAACTTACAACATCTGCCCTCGGGCCCTGGGGGCTGTATTGACCCCGGAGTTTTCGTTATATTGTCTTTGAACCATTAAAAAAAATATCACAACGTTCTTATCGAATGGGTTTGAGGAAAAAAGGGCATGGAGAAGGGGGGGGGCTAGGTGCCCTCCAATCTCTTTTGATTCTTAAAAAGTGAACTACAACTTTCAATTTCCAATCAAATGATACTTCTTTAAAGTTAATACGAGCATCCCTTCCATAAGACCCATATATGCTACCAGGGCATAACTTATAACGCCTGCCCTCGGGCCCTGGTGGGTTGTGTCAACACCGGAATTTTGTTATATGATCTTTGAGCAATTTTTAACAAAATAGCTATCTCAAAATTTGTATAGGATGCATTTGGGAAAAAAGGGTTTGGGAGGGGGAGCTGGTTACCCTCCAATATCTTTTGACGCTTAAAGGGTGAACTAGAACTTTCAATTTCCTATCAAATGAGTGCTCTCAGAAGTTTATACGACAATGTTGTCTATACAAAACCTTATATGCCCCCAGGACATAACTTACAACCCTTGCCCTGAGGGCTGCGGGGGATTTGTCATCCTCAAAAATCTAATTTCCAGAACTTAAAACTACGTTTAATAAATGGCTGTCTCAAAATTTTGATTGAATGTGTTTTGGGAAAAGGTGGGCGTGAGAGGGGGTTAGTTGCCCTCAAATCACTTTCGACTATTAAAAAGGGACTAGCCCTTTGAATTGTGGGGAGGGTTGTGGGGAGTTTCCTCCTCAAAAACATATTTTCTATCTGGAAATCAACTACGCTGAACAAAATGGCTATCTCAAAATTTTTATTGGATGTATTTGGGGGAATGATGGGCGGGGGGGACTAGTTGTCCTCCAATCACTTTCGACTATTAAAAGGGCACTATCCCTTTGAATTTCCAATCGAATGAGCCTTTTTTGAAGTTTCTACGACGCCGCCTTCTATAAAAACATTATATGCCCCCAGGGCATACCTTAAAACCCTTGCCCTGAGGGTTGTGGGGAAGTGTCCTCCTCAAAAATATATTTTCTATCTGGAAATCAACTACGGTGAACAAAATAGATATTTCAAAAGTTTGATTGGATGCGTTTGGGGAAATGATGGGTGTGGGGGGGGGGGGGTGCTAATTGCCCTCCAATCACTTTCGACTATTAAAAAGGACACTAACCCTTTGAATTTCCAATAGAATGAGCCTTTTTTGAAGTTTCTACGACAACGTCTTCTATAAAAACCTTATATGCCCCCAGGGCATAAATTATAACTCTTGCCCTGAGGGCTGTGGGGGAGTGTCCTCCAAGAAAATATATTTTATATATGGAAATCAACTACTCTGAACAAAATGGCTATCTCAAAATTTTTATTGGATGTATTTGGGGGAATGATGGGCGGGGAGGACTAGTTGTCCTCCAATCACTTTCGACTATTAAAAGGGCACTATCCCTTTGAATTTCCAATCGAATGAGCCTTTTTTGAAGTTTCTACGACGACGCCTTCTATAAAAATATTATATGCCCCCAGGGCATAACTTAAAACCCTTGCCCTGAAGGTTGTGGGGAAGTGTCCTCCTCAAAAATATATTTTCTATCTGGAAATCAACTACGGTGAACAAAATAGATATTTCAAAAGTTTGATTGGATGCGTTTGGGGAAATGATGGGTGTGGGGGGGGGGGTGCTAGTAGCCCTCCAATAACTTTCGACTATCAAAAAGTGTAGTGGCCCTTTGAATTTAAAATCTCATGAGCATTCTCTGAAAGTTATACGACAACTCTGTTTTTAAAAAACCTTAAATTTCTCCAGGACATAACATCGATATCCTTTCATGAGAGTGTTGGGGGAGTGTCCTACTCAGAAAATATTTTTTCTGTATGGAAATCAACTATTATGAACAAAATGGCTATCTAAAAGTTTTGATTTGAGGTGTTTGGGGGACAGATGGGCGTGGGAGGTACTAGTTTGCCTGCAATCACTTTCGACTATTAAAAAGGGCACTGGAACTCTCGTTTTCCAATCAAATGAGGCCCCTTTGAAGTTTTTACCACGACCTCTTCCATACGAAATGCCTCTAGGGAAAAAAATAAATAATATTAAAATATTGGAGCCGTATGGCCTTTTTTATAGGCAACGCTACAGCGTTGCCTCTGATTGTTGATCAACAGGCTGTTAAGCCTAGACTATGACATTGACTATCACGAGATAATCCGAGACTTATCGATACTATCAAAAAGTTCGATGCTGATGATGTTGGTCTGCCAGTCTTTGTTATCCGCCACTCTAGTGAAGTACCACCCATTCCTGTCGATGCTTTTGTGCACTGAGTTGCCCTGTAAACTCCGGTTTGTCTAAGTTACGCTCGTTGTCTGAGTGTGTGAGAACTCTCCTGCCTGAAACAATTTGACATCCTCCGTCATTAATGGAGGAGTATTCTGTCTCTTAAAAAACGTCCTACGCAGTTATTCTATAAAAAAAACACCTACTGACTTCAAAGATCCTATTGAGCGCAAAGAGACCCTTGATACCCAGGATGGTCATGATGGTATCGTAAGTGTAAGGTCTGAGCCTGTCAAGAAAAGATGGGTAGTTCATACCCGAGATAAAGCCTCAGCAGTCTCTCTCGCCACCGCTGCAACTAGTCAGCTTAATGTATCCACTCATGCCGTTAATCAAAAAGTGCTTTGTATTGTGAGTAACATACCTGCTGTTGTGCAAAAATCAGAGCTTATTAGTATGACTCCTGGTCTTGTTGATGCAACTAAAATTGGAAGTTCCAGATCCGTCTGCCTTGAATTTATATACGATGTTGCCTTAAATAAAGCTACAAATGATGGTATGTGTTTGGGATACGAGCTTTTTAAAATTAGACCATTCCAGGAATTATCTCCTAGATGTTACCGTTTTCAATTGCCAAACCACATTGTCGGTAATTGCCAACTGTCATCGACTAAACAAAAGTGTTCACGGAACGCTGCTGGACATAGTAACACACGCAATAAACCTTGCATTGATAGCCCGAATTGCGCCAACTGCGGGAGAAATCATGTTTCCTATAGTCTCAGATGTCCAGTGTTAAAAAAAGCTCTGAATAAGGATAAAAAATGATTGCTAGTGACAATAGATTTCACTTTGTTTCACTTAATATTAACGGAACCAAAGACAAAGATCTTCTTATCGATTAACTTGTTGATTATGGTTTAGTTTTCCTACAGGAACATTTTCTAACTAAAGCTAATACAGATACTCTTAAACGGTCACCCACCCACCACACGTTTGTACGTGAAGCTAAAAAAAACGCGCGGTCGATCCTCTGGGGACCTTGCAACTTTAGTTCACCTCGCTCATAAGCCTTTCTCATAGAGCTAATAGAGCTTATTTATAGAGCTTATTATATCGCTCATAGAGCTTATTTCTTCTGATCATAATTTACCGGCAATAAAGTTCGGTAATAAGGTCCTCATCAATGTCTATATGCCATGCAATCGTAAGAACATTTGTTCCCTATCTTTCTTCGCGGGTTCTTGGAAGTGACTCAGGACACTTCTGCTAAGAGTGACCAATCTGGGATTAAAATTGGTTTGTAGCTGGTGATATTAATACCATTCTTCTCTCCCAATCTGAAAGAATCGACCTGTTTTTTTATTCTTTGCCTAGTGGCTATCAGTTAGTCAATAAAGATAAGCAGTTTACCTACAGTCATAACCGTGATGGTGCTAGATCAAACCTGGATCATTTTATAGTTTCAAATGGATCACTCGTGATTCCTCCTGTCATTGTTTTCGATGATAAAATTGAGGATGATCACTTGCCTTTAAGTTGTGAAATTGAGTCGCCTGCTCTACTGGCTCTAGACTGTTTTTCTTACCATAATAAGTGGTTTGATAAGCCAAATTGGAAACGAGTAAATTCTGAAGTTTATTTGTATGTTCTTCGCTCATTATTGTCAAGCCTAAAAGTGCCTTTTCTCCTTTTACAAACCTCTGTAAGGTCACAGACAGCTAAGATTGATTTAAATTGTTACTTTTACCAGGTTTTGCATTTTTTTAAAGTCAGCTGCCTTAGCTTGAGTTCCTGTTGAACGTTTTAAAATGTGGCACCAGAAAATGGTCGTGGAATGTGTGCCCGGAAGTGAAAAAAGCTAAACAACGCGCGAAGTTTTGGCTTCACCTTTGGATTGCTTGTGATCTGCACAAGTCTGGCGAAGTATTTAAAATTAGGCAAAATTCGAAACTTCAGTTTAGATCTTCTTTGCGTCAAGCCCGCCTGAATGTTTTGGATGGTCCCTCACATCGAAAGTCTTGGTCCAATGTAATTAATAGCAGCAAGTGTGTGCCTGCTATCGTTTCGATTATCAAAATCAATGATTTTATTGCTCATTTTACTCGTGTTTTTCTACATTTAATGATTCTATCCAGTCCACGTTTTCTTCCTTATTGTATAATACTATTTCCTCAAATTCTTCAGTAAGTCCATGTATTGTTAATATCTAGTGGTGATATCTATCAGGCTTTAAAGAGGATGGTCGGCCTTGACATGGATTGTCGGTGTTAAAAAAAACTTCCCCATTAAGTGTCCATTATTGTTAACACCCATTCAGCTCCTATTCCATATGTGTTTAGCCCAGTCCTTAGTTCTAGATAGTTTTCTTTCGGGAATCGTAACATCAGTTTGGAAAAAGGGAAAGGACGCAGATCAGGTTATCGACCAATTACAGTGTCCTGCTTCATGAGCAAGCTGTTCGAGTATGCCAAATTGCCTGAAATTTTGACTAAATGTGATTTTTCTGATTATTAAGTTGGGTTCAGAGCCAGTTTTGGTTGTTCTCAAGCCTATCATATACTTGGTCAGTTGCTAATCTCGGCAAAAATCCAAAAAATGCCACTTTATTTTTGCTCTGTTGATATCTCGGGCACTTTTGACAACGTTGTACATTCGCAATTGCTTCATTGCTTAGTTAAAGCAGGAGTGAATTCTTCCGCCGTAAAAGTTCTTCAATATTGGTATTCCAAATTTCAATTCGTTGGTTTGGTCAAAATTGATGTCTTATATATCTGAGCCTATCTCAGTAAAGAAGTGAGTCCGTCAAGGTGGTGTGCTGTCTCCATATACTGTTAAAACTGTGCTAGAGGACTTTTAGTCACATTGCCAATGCTAATGATGTTTTGCTATTTAGTCATACTAGGTTAGGTCTCACAAAAAATCTAAATTTTCTGATTAATGCCTTGAGTATGATTGGACTTTCTGTAAATGCTTCAAAATGCGAGTTTCTGTGTTATTTTATATATTGTAAATTCCTGCTATATTTACTAAGGTGGTACAGACATCATAAGATTATTTCTCATTTTGGACTTATCGACCCCCTAGGGCTGCTTGACAACATCGCTATATTTTCAAAGTTCATTAGGTTCTTTGGTAGTATTTATTTCTCTTTTTAATTTAACGTAAAGATCGTTCAGTAAAGTACTGTCCGACTTAAGCGAAAAGAGCAAAGGGTTGAGAGGAGCGGCACCCATACTCATATACACAATTATTTCTGCTCGTTTTACACTAAAATTAATCTCATTTATACTTATCAATGCTAGTTAAAAGAATTTCCAGAGCCATCTTTCCAAGGACTCCTGCAGAAAAACGGGGCCAAGACCAGGCATTTGCCCTTCTCCCTTTAAGACCCAAAATGTAAAGAAATTACAAAGTTTTATGATATATGCAAAAGATCAAATGCTATTCCCAGTTAAAATATTTTTTAACTCCAAACTTCCCCTTTCCTGGAAAATGGTATGCTGGTGATAATACATTTTTCTTCATTTCACTATTTTTCACATACCGAGCTTTTCCTTAGAGGGTTTTAAACAAAGACTTACAGGATATGGTTGACCTCGAGCATGATGTGTTGCACTGTTCTTCAGTCTGGAAACGATTTTCGTTCCCTTTGCATCCTCCATATATAAACTGGCGGCAGCTTTGACTATGGGAGTTGTAATAATACTGAAGGATGGTATACTGGCATGGCCCTGGGTCCGGTGGTAGGATGCAAGGGTTAGAAGGATCTAGAAAAAAATGATTACAGGAAAGCATAGTACTAAGCGTTATTTGACAGCTTTTAGGGTGCTGTATTTGAACATTGTCAAAGGACAACAACAAAAAGCAGCTGGAACAGGATCCACAGACTTTTGAGGTAATTAGCCGTTAATTATGCTTCCCAAGTAAAGTTCTTTCAGTATGCCTCAAACTTTATTTTTTTAGCTCTTTTCTTTTTAGGTTTCGTCAAACCCACCCCCCCCCCCCCGCACCCCAGAAACAAAAAAAAACTGTGATTCAACATAAGATGTTTACAGCATAGTTCCGTCTTATTTCATATGCTTCGATTTCTTTCTTTCTTCAAGTCAAAGCTTGATTTTCCCCAAATTTGAGAGGAATTCGTTTAAAAGGAAGAAAGAAAAACTGAATGTATAAAAGATAAATTGATGATAAAAACCGATGATAAAAGAGAAATTGTTTATAATAAATGTTGTTTTCAGTAAAGTGCAAATAATACTCTGGCCTTTAGTCCTGTTCTTGTTTGATTGTTAAGGGGTCTGGTAGGCTGGCAATCCTACTATTATGTGTGGCAATTTATGTTCGTTTTAGGTTTAGCTTAGTTGTTCATTTAAATCTCTATTCGCTTTGAATTTCAAAAATTTGTATTTTTTATTTAATTTCTGATCGTTTTTAAGTAATGCCAGGAAATCTGGCCCCACCTCCACGGATAAATCTCCCTCCCCGCGAAAATATCCTCTAGGCAATTTAATCCCGGTAAAAATTTACCCCGGACAATTACCCTTAACAACTCCAAGCGTAAAATTTAGACGGAAAAGTGAAAGCAAGGCATTTAAAAAGTATTTTGTATAGGAATTCTGGCAAATTGCCCCAGTATATAATTTCCCCTGACAAGCACACCCGTAGAAACTTCCCTCCCCATAGAAAATTCCCCTGTTGAAAAAACCACCCGCAAAAAATCTCGCCCCCCTCCACCCGAAAACGTATGCAAACTTCACAATAACAAATACTACGGGTAAAAAATGGGCAAATTTTATGACTTAAGACCTTTCCCCTGGGGATGTGGGGGGGGGGGTCATATTATATCCAAAGTTTTAGTTATTGGACCTTTCAACTATGATGAGCAAAATGGTTATCTCATAATTTTGATCGGACGACTTTTGGGGAAAAGGGCGGGGTAGGGGACCCGATTGCCTTCCAATCTTTTTGGCTACTTAAAAAGGGCGCTATAACTTTTAATTTCCATTCGACTGAGGCTTCTCGCCATATACTAGGACTATTGGATCGATACGATCACCCACTGGGAAAAACAAACAAACAAAAAATAAAAAAATTAAATAAATAAATAGGCATCCGTGATCTTTCTTCTGGCAAAAAATACAAAATTCCACATTTTTGCAGATAGGAGCTTGAAACCACTACAGTGTGGTTTTCTCATGCACTGAATCTGGTGGCGAGATTTTCATTAAGATTATAATACTTTTAGGGGATGTTTCCCCCTTTTTTCGAAAATCCGGCAAATTTTCTCCTTTCGTAACCTTTAATCGGTAAGACTAAACTTAATCAAACTTATATATTTAAAATCAGCATAATAAGCCGATTCAGCTTTAATAAGCCGATGCCGATATATCGGTATCAAACTTCCGTTTTTAGAGTTTCGGTTACTATTGAGCCAAGTCACTCTTTACTTACAGTTCGTTACCACGAACTGTTTGGTATGGCTCTTATCATTTATTTGAAAGTTTCTTTTTCAGAAAACTTACTGAAATTAATTTCTCTTCGTCTTTTGATTGACATAATTTTATTATCGGTTAACTGTAAGAATATTTCTGAGTTTTTTTTTCTGCTTGACAAACTAAAATATTGGATACTAATTCAAATTGGGGACACAATTTGAATATTCATTCAAAATGTTCAATGAGCTGTAAATTTGTGCAACAGTTTTTTAATAACATTTTTCCTATAAAATTTAGGTGGAATGAAAGGGGGATTTTATTTATAGGGTTGAAAATCCATGTGATTTTTGGTCTCCTTTAGGGCCGAAGCTGTCTTGTAGACACCACAAAATTTATATGCATCTTTATCCATGATTTTATTAGATAGATACTTTCGTATTCACTCATATTGTAACTGTTTGTTTGTTTAAATAAATACACGTAAATGCAGGTAATTAAAAGGTAATCAAAGTAATCAACGTTTTTGGCATTTTTTGTGTTCCGTTTTCGGGGAACCGAACCTTGTCTCAGACTATTTTTTTTTATATTAGGTTCTTCTTGGCTTGGGAACTTATAGCTACAATTTGAAATTGATCAGGATAAACAAGGCAGTTGGCAGATTTTCGGACATAAGTAGTAAGCTATCTAGTGCTTTTATAACCGTACATTCACGCCTACAAGAATATACAGTGTGGTTTCACGTGGACATTGCAAAAAGCGACCAATCCTTTACCTATAAGGTGGTCAAACATTTTTTGAGAGTATGGTTGTGATTGTATAAGACAACTGGACTGGTTTTTGAGGCAACACCCATTTTAGGGGCCAATCAGAGAGAGAGCGGTGGTTACTCCATTTACGATAACTCGATTGGTGAATGGATTCGAATAGAAGGAGTGATTTTAATTGTAATTCACATAGTAAGAGAATTGAATTTAGAGAGAATATTTTATTTGAGAGGATATTAGTAGAGAAAATAAGTGGTACATTTAAATTATCGGAGATTGATGACGGCGCCGGCAGCAGCAAAAATATACGAATACCAAACATGGCTGTGGGAATAACCGGAGGCTGTAGACTATGCCTTGAATGGGATGATATGTATGCTAGATACGTGATATCATTAAGCAAATTTAAGCAGGAAGAGCAATTATGCTTTGCTGCGAAGCTGAATATTGTGCATATGAATAGACTTCAGGCAGTATTAGATGTGCTAGTTAAATATATTGATTAGAACAAAATGCATCAGTGAATATTATTATTGTAATTATGCTCAATAAAATCGTTTCTAAATCAAAGGTATTTTTCATTCTATAGTAGACTAGCGTATATTTTTTACAGTAGAAAAAATTCTGGTTAGTCTGAAGTTGGTTGTGAAAGTATTAGGATTCTAAAAAAAGGATAGATTTGAGAAAGAGCGAATCATGGGGAATCTAGTGCTTATGGAAAAACGTTTGATTCTAGATGATGATTTTATAGAGCTGTCTATTCAAAGGAAGATATTTTCTCAGGGAATACTTATCGATATAATGAAAACTGTTTCTGTATCATTAGACTACTGCATGAAGCTTCTACGTCGTGATCAAAATACATTTCCATAATTTATTGATATATTAACCATAACATGGCAAAATGATGTGATAGATATAAATTAAAACACTAGTTTGAAAATTTAGGACTTTTTTTTCATGAGAAAGATGGTGTTCAAGGATGATTTGCTCCTCTCTCTCTTTCTCTATCCCAGTCAATTTGTTGTTGTTTCTAGCTCAGTTCCATTGTGGCAGTAAGAGTGTCAACACATGAAAAAATGTTCCATACATGTCCACTATGTATGTACACACTGGACAGCTGGTCATCATGTGAGAATTGCACAATGATTGATGAGTATAATGAAAAATATAGATTATGCAACCCGTCTAAATTGCATAGAGGATGTGCCGTACAAATTAAAGGTTGTAATTTCTGTCTTGAAGGGATGTGTGACTCTTACCCTAGTGGACACCAATGCGCTAATTGCCACTATGATAAGTGTAATCAATGGCAGAATACATGTCCTGGTATGATTGGACAGAATCCTAACCGTGATTTTAGTTTATTGCTACGAGATTGGTATCGTCGTCGTTTTAGATTGTTCTGGGAAGAGGAGCAGGGTCAGCGATTCAACTGCTGGAACAACAGAAGAATTAGGTTTCTACGTCATGGTTGTGAAGACAATGGGTGTTATGATTATAAGCCCACTGACTTTTATTTGGCTGTGATGGAATGTGATTCGCCACTCGAGGACACTGTTTGTGATTTTGCTTCAATTTAGCAAATTGAAACATGTGAATTCTATAGAATGAATGAGAATAGTATCATTGACTATACAAAGTTATATGAAAAGAGTGAAGTTACACTCTACTGTAGAAAATGTGACCCTGACATTGCAGCACATCAGGATCAGTATACTGTGAAATCAGATAATCTACCTGCATTAGTTGTTGTCGACAAATACCTATACCTAGTAGAAGATGAAATCTAAAGAGTAGAAAAGTTGTTTTTATTAAGTATATACATTTTTTTTCCTTTATTAATAAACAATTTCACATACATTTTTAGAACATTTTATTCGTAGGGCACTAAAATCAATATTAAACACGCTTGTAAGTATATTTTCCACTAGAAAGTCGTTCAATCGAGGTAAGTCAACATAGATGTCGAGAAACTGCTTGTAGATATAGCCACAACATCTGAACATGAAAAAGAGTAGTGCATGAAAGCCAAATGTCTTAGTCGTTAATGTGAAACTTAAGTCCATTTTGTATCGAAAAAAACTATTTCCATAAAATCTGAGCTAATAAGGGCTTTGACCATAAACTCTAGTTTTTTGTAAAAACATTATAGAAAATACAATTCACTGGTTCAAATGTGAAACTTAAGTCTATTTTTGGATTGAAAAATAAAAATATTCCCGTAAAATCTGAGCTAATAAGGGTTTTGACCGTAAACTCTAGTTTCTTGTAAGAAAATTATAGAAAATACAATTCTCTCGTTCAAATGGGATACTTAAGTCCAGTTTTGGATACTCATAATAATGAGGACTGATGGTTCTAATTCAATGTTTTTTTCATAAATACAAACTATTTTTTTTTAAAGCTTCGAAATTATTCAACTTTATTTTTTTATTTTTTTTACGTATCTTAAATGAAAAAATATGATTACGACTCTAACAATTGTACTCTATGATTGGTCAGAGAAACGATGTGGCTTTCCCACTGGTATTCTATGTCCAGTTATCGACACTATCCAGTTTATTGCATGTATTAAATCAGTATTTTTTACGCAGTAGAACGATAAACACATACGTCATATCTTTTAAAAAAAAGTGAAGATGGAACATTTTAATAAAGTGTGTTCACATAACAAGGTTATTGTAGCATTGAATGCCGACAAGGAGAAGTATTTAAACTATGAAACGAGTACAAGTGGTAGCACTATTGGAAATATATGCATGTATTGTCATGACAGTAAGGAATTAAATTTCTTTGGAATACCGAAAAAATTCAACTCTTATGTTGGTGGTTATGCGAGATTGAGATCTCCAGAGATGATTGCTCTCAAAGAGAATGCCAACTTAAAAATAATCGTTGATGATAGAGGGCAGCTCCTTGCTACTGTTGCAGGTAACACATTGCCTACTGATACATCCAATCGTCAGCTTTCGGGCATTAGCATTCAACGGAAGGTCAATAAAAGAAAGGCCTACTCTTCTACTAATATCATAAACCATATCTTGTCTACATGCCAAAACTGTTACCTGTGTAAAAATAATGTGATAATAGACAGTGAAATTGCCAGTAAAATTAAAAGGGCATTGTCAGAAAATATCACTATGGAATATAAAGATGAATCGATGAAAAACAAAGCACCAGCAAACGTTACTGCCATTCATCAAACAGTCAATGAACCAAATAATACCAAGGACGAAAAGCATATTGAGCCTGTTAATGAGACACCAGTAAAAATTGTGTATGAATCAAAATGGAATAATGATTATTCTACTGATTACGAACTAAGAGAAGACAATAGCTACAATATCAAGAGAGAACATGGTAATCTATTTTATGGAACAGATTCAAAATGTCAATGTTAATCATTGATATTAATAATGTGTCATGATATATTTTTTTATTAATATTCTATATAGCAGTATTTCATTAAAAATATTACATTGTTATGTGTTCATTATTTTTAGAGTAAGCTAGCATATCAAACGTTTAGAATGTCTATTAAAACATCGGAGATGTAAGAAACGGAATTTGCATACATCTATTGTCAGACACATGGGATAACATTGACAAATTCTAGGTATCAGAATGAATAAATTCTTTATCAACTATCCATTGTTGGATATGTCATTATGTCATTATGAAAAAATTGTAAGTAAGTAAGTAACAAACTCATTCTTGAATTCACCTCTTGGATACACAATACAGAAGTTTAATTCAGGAAATTATGAAAAAAAAATTGAACAAATTCTTTTTTAACATTCATTATCGATTGAAGTCGCTTCCTAGACAGATAATACAGCAATTTCACAAAATATAAGTATAGGAGTGATTAAATTCTATATCAACATCCATTTCTCGGATACATAGGAAAAAGTTGACAAAATCTAAGTGTTAAAGTGAATAAATTTTATTTATCAACATCATTTGTCAGATACATCGAATAAAATTGACAGAATCTAAGTGTCAGAGTAAATAATTTTTTTTTATCAACATCCTTTGTCAGATACATCAAATAAAATTGACAAAATCTTAATTTCAGAATGAATAAATGCTTTAACAACATCCTTTATCGGATATGTTGGATAAAATTGACAAACATCTAAGTATCTGAATTCTGTACTAAATTCTGTATCAGCATCCTTTTCTCGGATATATAGGATAAAATATCGTATAAAATTGACAAAATCTAGGTATCAGAATGAATAAATTCTTTATCAACATCCGTTGTTGGATATGTCATTACATCATTATGAAAAAATTGTAAGTAAGTAAGTAAGTAAGTAAGTAACAAACTCTTTCTTGAATTCACCTCTAGGATACACAATACAGAAATTTAATTCAGGAAATTATGAAAAAGAAATTGAAAAAATTCTTTATTAACATTCATTATCGATTGAAGTCGCTTCCTAGACAGACAATACAGCAATTTCACAAAATCTAAGTATAAGAGTGATTAAATTCTATATCAACATCCATTTCTCGGATACATAGGAAAAAGTTGACAAAATCTAAGTGTTAGAGTGAATAAATTTTATTTATCAACATCTTTTGTCAGATACATCGGATAAAATTGACAGAATCTAAATTTCAGAATGAATAAATGCTTTAACAACATCCTTTATCGGATATGTCGAATAAAATTGACCAAATCTAAGTACCAGAGTGACTAAATTCTATATCAGCATCCTTTTCTCGGATACATAGGATAAAATATTTGATAAAATTGACAAAATCTAAGTATCAGATTGATTTTTTATCAACATCTCTTATCAGTTACAACAATTATAATTAACAAAATATAAATATCGGAGTGAATAAATTCTTTTCGAGCATCCTTTGGCGGATATGTTGAATAAAATATACAAAGTCAACATAGCTTTATTTCATTTTTTAAGGTTAATCTAGACGAGGTTACGTGCGCACGTAACCTCGTCTAAATTAACCTTAAAAATGAAATAAAGCTATGTCGACTTTGTATATTTTATTCAGCATATCTGACAAAGGATGCTGTAAAAGCATTTATTCACTCCGATATTCATATTTTGTTAATTATAATTGTTGTAACTGATAAGAGATGTTGATAAAAATCAATCTGATACTTAGATTTTGTCAATTTTATCAAATATTTTATCCTATGTATCCGAGAAAAGGATGCTGATATAGAATTTAGTCACTCTGATACTTAAATTTTGTCAATATTATCCGGCATATCCGATAAAGGATGTTGTTAAAGCATTTGTTCATTCTGAAATTTAGATTCTGTCAATTTTATCCGATGTATCTGACAAAAGATGTTGATAAATAAAATTTATTCACTCTAACACTTAGATTTTGTTAACTTTTTCCTATGTATCCGAGAAATGGATGTTGATATAGAATTTTAATCACTCTTATACTTAAATTTTGTGAAATTGATGTATTGTCTGTCTAGGAAGCGACTTCAATCGATAATTAATTTTAATAAGTAATTTTCTCTATTTTTTTTATTTCCTGAATTAAATTTCTGTATTGTGTAAATAAGAGGTGAAATCAAGAAAGAGTTTGTTACTTACTTACTTACTTACTTACTTACGATTTTTTCCTAGTGACATAATGACATATCCAACAACGGATGTTGATAAAGAATTTATTCATTCTGATACCTAGATATTGTCAAGGTTATCCCATGCACCTGAGAAATGGATGTTGATATAGAATTTAATCAATCTGATACATAGATTTTGTCAATTTTATCAGATATTTTATCCTATGTATCCGAAAAAAGGATGCTGCTATGGAATTTAGTCACTCTGATACTTAGATTTTGTCAATTTTATCCAACATATCCGATAAAAAATGTCATTAAAGCATTTATTCATTCTGAAATTTTGGTTTTGTGAATTTTATTTGATGTATCTGACAAATGATGTTGATAAACAAACAAATTATTCACTCTGAAACTTAGATTCTGTCAATTTTATTCGATGTGTCTGACAAAAGATGTTGATAAAAAAAAATTTATTCACTCTAACACTTAGATTTTGTCAACTTTTTCCTATGTATCCGAGAAATGGATGTTGATATAGAATTTAATCACCCCTATACTTAGATTTTGTGAAATTGCTGTATTGTCTGTCTAGGAAGGGACTTCAATCGATAATTAATATCAATAAAGAATTTGTTCAATTTTTTTCATAATCTCCTGAATTAAATTTCTGTATAGTGTTTCCAAGAGGTGAGTACAAAAAAGAGTTTGTTACTTACTTACTTACTTACTTACTTACAATTTTTCATAACGAGATAATGACATATCCAACAATGGATGTTGACAAAGAATTTATTCATTCTGATACCTATATCGTGTCAATGCTATCCCATGTGTCTGAAAATAGATGTATGCAAATTCCGTTTCTTACATCTCCGATGTTTTAATAGACATTCTAAACATTTGATATGCTAGCTTACTCTAAAAATAATGAACACATAACAATGTAATATTTTTAATGAAATAATGCTATGTAGAATATTAATACAAAAATATATCATGATACATTATTAATATCAATGATGAACTTCGGACATTAGGAATCTGTTCCATAAAATAGTTCACCATGTTCTCTCTTGATATTGTAGCTATTGTCTTCTCTTAGTTCGTAATCAGTAGAATAATCATTATTCCATTTTGAGTCATACACAATTTTTACTGGTGTCTCATCAACAGCCTCAATATGCTTTTCGTCTTTGGTATTATTTGGTTCATTGACTGTTTGATCAATGGCAGTAACGTTTGCTGGTGCTTTGTTTTTCATCGATTCATCTTTATATTCCATAGTGATATTTTCTGACAATGCCCTTTTTATTTTTCTGGTAATTTCACTGTCTATTATCACATTATTTTTACACAGGTAACAGTTTCGGCGCGTAGACAAGATATGGTTTACCATATTAGTAGAAGAGTAGGCCTTTCTTTTTTTGACCTTCCATTGAGTGCTAATACCCGAAAGCTGACGATTGGATGTTTCAGTAGGTAATACGTTGCCTGCAACAGTAGCAAGGATTTTTCCTCTATCATCAACTATTATATTTATGTTGGCATTTTCTTTGAGTACAATCATTTCTGGAGATCTCAATCTCGCATAACCACCAACATAAGAGTTGAATTTTTTCGGTATTCCAAAGAAATTTAATTCCTTATTGTCATGACAATGCATGCATACATTTCCATTAGTGTTACCACTTGTACTTTTTTCATAATTTAAATACTTCTCCTTGTCGGCATTCAATGCTACAATAACCTTGTTATGTGAACACACTTTATTAAAATGCTCCATCTTCACTTTTTTTTTAAAAAGATATGACTTATGTGTTTATCGTTCCACTGTGTAAAAAATACTGATTTAATACATGCAAAAGACTAGATGGTGTCGATAACCGGACATAGAAGTAGAGAGGGGTCAGGAGGCGCCACCCCTCACCCCTGCTGCCACCTATAACTTTTTTGCACCCCATATATGGGCATAGCCTCCCTAGGGAGAACACGTGGTTAATGGGGTCAATGACCTCTTTTTCCAAGGTCGATTTATTTGATGTTTCTATGTGTAATAACTCTGGGGCGAAGGTTGCACATGCGCATTGAATTCTAACGGGAACAATGTTATTGATCTAGGACTTGAGGGGGAAGTGAATTTCCGAGAACTTGATTGCGTAATCGATCGTGAATGTTATGGTGTCCAGAAATAGTATTTGTTGTTGTTGCTCTCGTCAAATGTTATGACTTTCCCGGAATTTGGAACACCTGTGCTGTCGACCTCAATTCACCTATCGTGAATCAATAATTCCCCTTAGAAACAACAAATTAATTTCCCCTTTCTTGACAGATCAATCAATCAATGACATCACCTAACCTGAACTTTAAAAATTTTCGCCTAGAAACATTTCTCCAGGAATAGATCCAAATCATTAATGTCTTTGCCTCGGGAACAACTCTTTTGGTCGAAC
The DNA here is from genome assembly GCF_049724085.1 of Artemia sp. Qi Xiang Cuo. NCBI lineage: Eukaryota > Metazoa > Arthropoda > Branchiopoda > Anostraca > Artemiidae > Artemia > Artemia sp. Qi Xiang Cuo. The sequence continues at coordinate 27,886,996 of NC_142807.1, read as the reverse complement.
TCCAAAGGATATTAATAACCAAAGGCCATGGAAACAATTAGGCAAGAAACATCTTAGCGATGAATTGTTTTAGTGCGCGAAAAGGTTTCCTATTAATTTGAAATGCGTTAGCGCAGAGCTGCCAATAACAAAGGAACACGCTGAATTTGCGTTTAGGGATTATTTGGGTGAAACAGTTTTAGACAGGTTATGGAACTATTTCGGCGAAACAGATAGAGACATTTTAAAAGAAGATTTTGAAGAGATTTTAGAAGAGAATTTGAGTGTGGTTGTTATAATACACAAGTTTCATTTGAACAGTGTCGTGAGGTCCTCTACCACAACCCCAAAGGGTTCCGACCCCCCTACCCAACCCCGAAGGAAGCCCCCGGTCCTCAAAGGCCCCCCAAGCTCCCAAAGGCCCTCCACCAGTCCCCAAATGTCCCCCAGGCACCCAACTGCCCCCCCGGACACTCAAAGGCCCCCCAAGCTCCCAAAGGGTCACCGGCGCCCCAAAGGCCCACCCAGACCCCCAAATGCCATCCCCGGACCCCCCAAAGGCCCATCGAGCTTCCAAAGGACCAACGGGGTCCCAAAGGCCCTCCATCGGTCCCCAAATGTCCCCCAGGCACCCAAAGGCCCTCCCGGCGCCCCAAAGGCCCACCCAGACCCCCAAATGCCATCCCCAGACCCCCAAAGCCCATCCCCCGGTCCCCAAAGGTCCCCCCGAGCTCCCAAAGGACCACCGACCCTCAAGGGACCCACAGACCCTCAAAGGCTCTCCCCGTGCACCCGTCTTTCGTTGATGTGTGTTGTCTGAAACCTATGATTTGGGATGTGTAGTTTGCTACTTCGAGCTTTTCTGAGCTAAGGTTTCCTAGTATTTCCTAGGTGAATGTTGTCTGAAACCAATAGTTTGGGATGAGTAGTTTGCTATTTCAGGCTTTTATGAGCTAGGTTTCTTAGCCTTTCGTTGGTGTGTGTTGAGTGAAACTGATGATTTGGGATATGTAGTTTGCTATTTTTGACTTTTCTGAGTTTGATTTCTTAGTCTTTCATAGGTGTTTGGTGTCTGAAACTTATGATTTGGGATGTGTAGTTTGCTATTTTCTACTTTTCTGAGCTGGATTTCTGAGCCTTTCTTAGGTTTGCGTTGTCAGAAAATTATGATTTGGGATGTCTAGTTTGCTATTTCAGGCTTTTCTGAGCTAAGGTTTTCTAGTATTTCGTAGGTGAATGTTGTCTGAAACCAATAGTTTGGGATGAGTAGTTTGCTATTTTTGACTTTTCTGAGCTAGGTTTCTTAGTCTTTCGTTGGTGTGTGTTGACTGAAACCGATGATTTGGGATATGTAGTTTGCTATTTTTGACTTTTCTGAGCTGGATTTCTTATTCTTTCATAGGTGTGTGTTGTATGAAACCTATGATTTGGGATGGGTGGATTGCTACTTTTGACTTTTCTGAGCTGGATTTCTTAGCCTTTCATAGGTGTTTGTTGTCTGAAACCTATAGTTTGGGATGACTAATTTGCTATTTTTGACTTTTCTGAGCTAGGTTTCTTAGCCGTTCATAGGTGAGTGTTGTCTGAAACCTATGATTTGGGATATGTAATTTGCTATTTCCGACTTTTCATAACCGGATTTCTTAGTCTTTCGTAGGTGTGTGGTGTCTGAAACCTATGATTTGGGATGTGTGGGTTGCTATTTTTTTGACTTTTCTGAGCTGGATTTCTTAGCCATTCGTAGGTGTGTGTTGACTGAAACCTATGATTTGGGATGGTTAATTTGCTATTTTTGACTTTTCTGAGCTAGATTTCTTAGCCTATCATATGTGTGTCCTTTCAGAAAATTATGATTTGGGAGGTGTAGTTTGCTTTTTGGACTTTTCAGAGCTAGGATTCTTAGTCACTCATAGGTGTTTGTTGTCTGAAACTTCGAGTTTGGGATGAGTAGTTGGCTATTTCAGACTTTTCTGAGCTAAGGTTTCTTAGTATTTCGTAGGTGAATGCTGTCTGAAACTTATGATTTGGGATATGTAAATTACTATTTCGGGCTTTTCTGAGTTGGATTTCTTAGTCTTTCATAGGTGTGTAGTGTCTGAAACCTATGATTTGGGATGTGTAGTTTGCTATTTTCGACTTTTCTGAGCTAGGTTTCTTAGCCTTTCATAGGTATGTGTTGTCAGAACATTATGATTTGGGATGTGTAGTTTGCTATTTCCGCTTTTCTGAGCTAAGGTTTTCTAGTATTTCGTAGGTGAATGTTGTCTGAAACCAATAGTTTGGGATGCGTAATTTGCTATTTCCGTCTTTACAGATCATGATTTATTAGCATTTCTTTAGTGTGTTGTGTCTTAAACCTAGTTTTTGGGTTTTGTTTTTTTCTATTTCTGGC